>NW_024387331.1:0-93029 GCF_900408965.1 Simochromis diagramma | reverse complement strand
TTGCACCCTGCTATTATGTGCTGGATTGTCTCAGGGGCATCTTTACACAGCCTGCACCTTGGGTCTTGCCTGCTGTCATTGACACCAGCCTCTATGGATCTTGTGCTCAGAGCTTTTTCCTGTGCTGCCATGATTCATACCTCTGTGCTGTCTTTCAGTCCAGCTTTGTCCAGTCACTGGTAGGATTTCTGGATGTCAGCCACCTTCTCTATCTATGCAGGGGCTTGTCCTTCCATGATGGTTCCTCCTCATCCTCCTCTTTCTTGAGTTTCTGCTGCCTGAGGTATTCACTGAGCACGCGGTCGGTACTGACGCTCACCAGTCCCCGGCCTCTTTCCTTCCGCTTGGCATATAGCCTTGGCATACAGCCTCAGGGTGCTGGAGTTGGGGTGAAACCCTCCATCCATGGTCACAAGCTTCTTCATCTTGATGTCGGTGACTTCTATCTCCTGTTTTAGCCAGCGTATTATCCCAGCAGGGGTACCTGATCATGGGCAGGGCGTAGGAGTTGCGGATAAGTGGAAGGAAATGGATGGATGGATAGTTTAATGTATCTTGATGAGTATCATATGTTGCTTCAGATAAGTTTCATAGAGCTACTCTATAACTATAATAATTGTCAAAAGTATTAGGCAAATCCTATACTAGGTTCAGCTAGATTGTTTAGATCAACTTTGGATTACATAGTTAGATAACAAGCTAGTAATTTTGGAATAATAATCATTTGAATAGAGTAATAATTCAGTCATTATAACTGTAGGGATATCATGCTGGAACACATAACGTTATAATAATTTACAATGGTAAAACACTGGAAAGTGTATAAAGCACCTGATTGGTAACAGGTCTAAAAACACATTTCAAAAATTTTAAAATATATACAAATAAAAAAAAATTAAATTAACATGAGAGTGAGTAAACAGACCTTTGTTACACAGATGTGTGGCCTCACCTTTCTTTACAAATGATGATCGATGCAGTTCAGAGAAGAGAACTGGATCTAGTTTCCGAAGATGTTTGATCATTATCCTGCAGGCTTTGTTTCCTTTTTTCCTAACTGTGTCAACAAAGCACCGAGCCTTATTTGCTCTGGATTTGTTTTCTTCTATTATTGATTCTTTTTCCAAATCATCTAAAATGGCATCACTAACAAGGGCTTCAAGGAGCTGTGTAAGGATTTCTGTTGACACCCTCCTCACAAATTCTCTCCGCAACATGAGAAGCTCCTCTAAATGAAGAAAAAGTAAACACAAACATCTATCTTAGTAAACTTAACACTTTTAGGAAGATGTGCCAATAGATTAAGATTGATAGATTTCACATGTGAGTGAATTCCGATGACTTTATATTTGAATCTAAAAGTCCCATAAACTCCCAAGATGGAAAGTATAAGCACAGTGTTGTGCCATTTCTTCAAGTACCTGAAATCTATTGTTATCTAAGGGAGGTCATTTCCAAGACTCTTATTCTTATGCTCCCTGCTTATTGCCCATAAAACTGCACAATGTACATCCTGTTGGGCAGGCTGTTTCCATCTAGACAAAACCTGACTCACAGACACAGGTTTGTAACTGTGTCTCGGTCTGCTGCAGTAGAAATGCTAAACATATAAATTAGAAACAGCTACATTGATTTACGAGATTTGTTAACTTGTATCCGCACTTGCAGTGAGTTTTTGCTTCAGTGTAGCCTAGTGTTTAGTCGCTCTCCGCGCACTTTCATTGATGACGTGACGTGGGTCTCTTACCTGATCAGCAAATTGCGGGAGCGAGTCCTGAGGGGGGCAGTGATGGGTGTTGACCCATTCCTTGCCGTTCTACTCCTATGACATGTTTTTAGGTCAGTTTAAAACAACGTTTGCTTAACCTGTTTCTGAGAATGGTTCACTTCGAAAATTGCTAACCCTTCGTCAGGGTCAGTGAAGTATAGCAGCGGAGGTGGGCTGGCCAGATCAAGCGTAACAGGGGGTATTTCTCCGTTGAATGAGACTATGACAGATCAGCTCACCACCCGTGATGAGCCTGCTTCAGGTTAGGAAAAGGAAAGGGTTAGGGAACTTTTCCAAGTTTCCTCACGTTAGTTCCACACACAGTTCAGCACCACACTGGAACCTATGCAAATTGGCTGGTCCCAGTTGTCCCCGGAGGAGAGGGAGCGACTTTTTTTCTTGTGGTTCTTATCTGTCATCCACCCAGCTAATCAGCCCACATAACAAAATTGGTATGGCCTACACAATGTGCTTAGACATACCGCAAAGAATGACGGACCTTTGGTGGCCCAGACCTGGTTTGCCGGAGATGGCCCACACATGGGCCAGCACAAGGCCAGTTGCATACACACTGCTGGCCCTGTGCTGTCCCAGAACAGTTTCAGCTCTGGCCCCAGATATCAGCCTAATGTGTACCTTAATCAAGTCGTGTAATAACAACATGTGCCAGAACATTCAAAAGTAACATGACAAAACTGTTCAGACAGTGAATACACTGATTCTTATATAACGCTTTACTACTCTCTACTTTAGAAAACTCAGAGTGAAAAACGATACTCAGGGTTGAGTAACCCCGAACTGTCCAACTCGGAATATTCGGTTTCAGAAAGGCTGATAACAATTAGTTCAATCAACGCGGAGTTGCTGTAACCCCAAGTTAAGCGCGCGCACGAGGATACATAAAGCCCTGATTAGTGGAGCACAGATTAAGCGAGTCACCATGGAGACGGAGGGAAAGAAGGCGCGGTCAATGTATTTTACAGCGCTTGAGGCCGAAATTCTGATGGCAGCATATGCCGATAACATGCAAATTTTGTGGAAAAAAAGTAACACAGCCTCAGCTGCAAAAGAAAGGGAGCATGCATGGCAAAACATAGCCGACAGAGTCAATGCGTGAGTGTTAATTTAAACATTGATCTAGGGATTTCCACCCATATAACACGTTATTTTATTATATATTATTTTATTTTGTATTTTATACATTTTATTTTGTGATGTGATTTGAGCGCAGGTGCAACCCAACAGGCCCCAAACATTCCTGGCAGCAAGTAAAAATGAAATATAAAAATATAGTCCAAACAGGTAAGGTGTAATTGTATTATGAGCCATAGTGCTTGGTCTGTTTGTCCGATGTAAATCAATTGCAGTTAGAGGCTACATTAATTTCCCCTCTGTAAGCACTTATTGAAATTATCTGAGCACATTACAAGTACATATTTGCTTACTCTGTATGCTCAAATGTGACCCGTTATAGCCAACAGAAAAAAAAGCGGAGGCCCGAAAAACAGGTGGGGGTCCTCCACCACCACCACTCACAGACGCTGAGCAGTTGGCTTCCACATTTGTGATAATGTTGGCAGCATCACATATGATCTTCACAGTGCAGAGAACACAAATTAGCATCCATTACTATAATGAAATAATTTGTTAGTTTGAAATGCTACAGGGAACTATGTACCTGTACATTAATGCTGTGGAAAGACTTCCTGTTCACATAGTCTCCTTCATTTACTGAAGGAGCAATGATTGGAATGTGAGTGCCATCTATACAGCCAATCACGCCTGGGAACCGTGAGAATAAATGTAAAATTTAAGTAGTAGTTCAAGTATCACCACATCATGAATTAAGTTTCGTTCATCCTGATACCTGCAATTTTGTGGAATCCCTCTTTGATAAATCTTGTGGGTCTATGACCGGGGAACACCACAAACGAGTACAGGAGACGTTTCAGTGCAACTGTAACATTCCTGACTGCCCGACAGACGGTAGCCTTGGAAACGTGCTCAGCGTCACCAATATTATACAGAAAGCTCCCGTTTGCAAAAAACCGAAGTGCAATACAAATAATATGTACAGAACTGAGAGAATGTCCGCGATGTGTCACATGAGCAATATTAGGCCTGAGGATGTTATTCAAATAAATTATAGATTGTGCTGAAAAAACGGTAACGTTCACACAGGAAATCATCAGGAAATGATAAAATGTCCGAACGCGCTCTAATCACTCTCTCCCGGCGGAGAGCTCTGCGGAGAATTTGGGCTTCAACATCTACTGGCTCTTCAAGGAAGGGGCACGCCATGTCTGACACTTCCTACAGTCAGGTTTCTGACAAAGAGGCGGAGAAAGTCAGGGTTAGTTGAAGTAAACCTGCTAGGGGGCAGGTTAGCTTCACGGAGTGTGTCGTCATAGTGACTCACTCAGGATGAATCTAAACTCGCTTTGTGAAACTGAAAACCCAGAGTTTTCATTAACTCAGGGTATACTTACTCAGAGTTTGCACTAAACCGGCTTCCTGAAATAGGGCCCAGGCAGAGCTCTTTGACCTTCTAGTGCATGAGGGAGAGAACTGGACAAAACTCATACTGGAGACATACAAACACAGATGTGTTTGTATGTGTGGGGGTCAAGATGTGACCCCATAAACAACTTCCCTAAACCTGCAGTCCAGCTATTGTTGGGATTTAAATATATATTCTTAATTCTTATTTTCTCATTATATTTTTTATTTATTTTAATATGAGATGCCTTCAGAAACTGAGCTCAGAGGAGACAAGACTAGGTTAAGGCATAAAACAATAAAAGAAGGTACGACCTCTCTCATGATCCCAAGTTGTGTGTGCATGCCAGAGCACTCTGGAAGGCACACAGAGTCTTTACAGACTACTAAGGATCAAACCTCTATCATCATGCAATCGATTATAAAACTCTAAGCATATATGAGTAAATATTTCTAAGCATAAATGACAATCAACAATATTAACCTTACAATTGGCATCAGGGATTTACTTTTAGGCAATAGGGCAGTTTTACCTGCTGCTCAGCAAAAACATATTTATGTTACAGTTTTTTCAGCTAAGAAGAGCTTAAAGACTCTCAGCTTTTATACTCAAGCCCCTGTAAATAGTTGGACAAAAAAATAATTTTCTCAGAAGTGTTCATGTTCATGTTCCTTTATTCACAGATTATTTCACAGATAGAGACTGAATAACATTTGTAACCCGGCACTTTGCAAAAACCAATGACTTTAAATAAGTATTGTATTATTTTAAAAGTCGGAATATAGTATAAATACTATGCCTAACCAGAAACTTGTGACTTTTATTAAAAAAATATTTTTAAAAAATTGATCGTTTAAATGCATTTATCTTTAAATAGTTTTTGTCATTAACCAAAATGCAGTGAGTTTATTTTCGAAATGCAAAACCTGTCAAACCCGTTTATGGTGTGAACAAAGCGGACATTTTATGACGCAGTATTTTAAAGCAGAGTCAGACATGAGAATCTAGAAACTATCAACTACATGTAGGTAAAAGACTAACTTGTGACTTTTTTTAGCTTGTGCTGTTTCCATGAATACAAAGACAAATTGTTAAAGGAGAAAACAAAGCAAACTTACAGTTTCTTCACACACCAACAAGCTCCGCTCCACACCTGGACACTAAACACGGACACACAGGTGAGCTTCTTCCGGGAAGGAGGCGGGACTCCACCTGAAGCTCACAGGTGGGAGGGGCTCAGCTCTGTGTGTGCTGATGTGTTAACTTTAAAAATATGCCGTCTGACTGCTCAGACTGAGTCAGAGTAAAGTTCACATGCTGACGTGTGGAGACATGAAACCTTGTTGTAGCTGCAGGTGTGAACACACTGATCCCAGATCAGCTCTGCTGTATTTGTAACATGAACATTTCTGCTGCAAAGCTTCAAATGTTCAGCATGTTTCTTTGTTTCCAGTCTATAGATCCAGTCACACTTTCTACCTTCACCTGTGCAGTAAAGACTGAGAGCAGAGCTGAAACCAACCGTCCAATCAGTGAGCAGCATCAACACCTGAGCTTCCTTCAGACTCTGTTATTGAAGATGTTGTTGGTACAAAGTTCATCTGCTGCTCACATGAATCCTGTGATGAAAGCTTTGTTTCACTGAATGTTTCTTCAAAGCTCATTTCAACCTGTTGAAGTCATGAATGAAAGTGCAGACTGAGAGTGGATCACATGATGTTTAAGGTGTGTCATGTGACATGTTCAGTATTGTCACACATGTCTAGTTTGTCCCTGATATCATAACTGCTCAAACACTGATGATTATATTTGAAGAATTATTACTGATGGCAGCAAAGTTTGAATTGAGCTCTCTGTCTGTGCGGATTTGTCGCCCTCTGGAGGTCAAAACACAAACTGCATGATATCACTGTAACCAGTGACATCATGCAGATATATATACATATATATACACACGTATATATACACACACACACACACACATATACATATATCACTGACTTTCAGCTTGTTGTGTTTGTGGATGTATGACTGACTTTAATTATTAAACATTCGCACATAAATAAGTGACGTCATATTCAGTACTTTTGACAGTTCACTCTTCAGCCGCTCCATCTTATTAGGGAAATTCCATGTACATAAATGTAAATTTCAAAACTCAACCCCATCATTTAATTTGTTTTTGATTGAAATTGAATATTACTTAAACTCTCTTAAATTAACTTCCAATAAGAAAGGTTTATCATTGATTTAAATTCATTCAGAAATGTTTAACGAATGAGCTGTCACAACTTTCAAATACAAAGTTGTTATGAAGTCTGTCACATTCCCCCTTTTTTTTCTCCTTTATTTATTTATCCTTCTTATTTCATTGTACTGTATATTGTTACTCTTATTTGCCTTGTATGTCTACTGTACAAACTGAACTGGAATGACTGACTGTTCACTTTATAATTTCAATAAAGTTTGGGGGAAAAAAAAAAAAGAAAATCTCTTCGGCCGCTCCCTTCTGCTGTATTTTGCGGCAAAATTATCAACACCCACCGCTGCGCTATGAATTGTGGGATATATGGGACCACGAAGCGTGCACCGGACCACGCTTGATATTTGGGGAAATCGACGGCGCATTTGAAGTACACTTCGAATTGGGACAGCCGTCGTCGCGTGGCGGTGACGTAACCGCACTTAAAATGCGTACTTCAAGCATGCAGACCCTGAATTGGGACAGAGCCATCAAGCCATCCTGTCACACTGAGCATGTGCAAACACAGCAGCTAGTGATGGCCCGCTTGAAGCTGAAGCTTCGGTGCGTGTGTCAAAAAAAAATCAACACACTGCTTCAGAAGCACTGTGTCGAAGCTTGATTCGTTTGGCCAGAGTCACATGATCAGTGATGTCCGAGCTTCATTTAGAACCGAACTGCTTCGGTATCTGATTCAATGGTTTATAAGGAAGCGAATCATTCGCGGGATTTGTGGAGTGTTTTGATGGTGACAGATAGCGAACCACTGATCATTCCACTGAGAGATTTGGAGCCAGCGAGGAAGAGAGGAGGTTCTGTTGTGTGGGAGTATTTTGAGTTGATTTTTGTCAATCGGGTGGGTTTTCCAGCTTTGTGTTCTGGCTGTTTGCTTTTGTTTTGTGCGTGTTTATTATATCTGAAAACGGGAAAAAGGTAAAATGTCAAAAAACTGATTCCATAATATAAATATCATTAAACAACTTTAGAAAAACTTCCACTTGACTCTTTACATGTAATGTTGTAAAATATATATTTTATTGTTTAATTAGTCTGCCAAATGTGCAGCAATTTAATCTATTTATTCTCTTTAGCTGATAGTTTGTGAGGCCCAGGTAGACTGTATAACTGCATCTCTACCAGTTTCTCTGCACTCCAGCCTCCTCTGTTCCATGTGAAGGGATGTTCCTTAAGGCAGGAGAAATTATCTCCACGAAAAGGAACAGGTTCGGCCATCGCACACTAGAACAAATTCTTTTTAAATAAAAATGAAAAAAGGGTTACCGTCAATGCATCATGTTTTTAATTTGCAAGTTCATAAGCATTTTCCTTTTCCATTTCACAATCAATTCTACCCCCAGGTCAAAAATATGTCTGGGAAACTTTCCCTAATATTATAGATAGATAGATAGATATCTTTCAATTATTGTATTTACCAACATCAAGAAGTCACAAGCAAAGAAAGACCACACCATGGTGCATATTTAAACAAGGAGAGTTTACTGGTCAAAACTATTTATTAAACAAATAAACCACTTTTTTTTAACCACCAAAAAATACACGTTCAAAGCAACACAACGGAGGCCCAATATCAGACAGAACTCCACTCTGTAGAGTGGGCAATCATTATGAAGCAGTTGGTTTTATTTTGTGGATTCTAGCTGCTCTTCATATTTTTGGCCACCAGATGTCACCAGAGAGGACTGTGTTGAAAAGCTTCGAGTAATGAACCGTTTTTCAATACAAGCTTCAGTGCTTCAGAAAGCTTCATTTGGCCATCACTAACAGCAGCCAACATCCTGTTGCACTGAGCATGTGCAAACACAGCAGCCAACATCCTGTCGCACTGAGCATGTGCAAACACCGCTCTCAGCTTCAATCACTCACAAGCTCCACCCTCCACTTAAAAGCCCAGAACAAAGCTTGTGACCAACACAGCACAGACAGAGGTGATGTTCACGCTCTGTTTCTGGGTGGGAAACTCACCTGTGGGTGTGGCTGTTCCTCCCCTACAATCTCTGATGTCACAGCTGCTAAATTAGACTGAAGCCAGACTCAAACAGAAAACAGCCTCAAAGACTTAGAGAGAGAGCGCTGCTCCATCTCTGGACCCAAAATATATGTTCCACCACCACGCTGCAATGCATCTTGGGATAGGGTGTACGGTGGCCCTGAGAGGCCAAACGGACTGCAACTTCAGAAAACACTTGCAAAAAGAAAAATACTGCAAAAAGGAAAACACTGCAACTTCAAGAAAGACGCTGCACTGCAAAAAAAAAAAAAAAAAAAAAAAAAAAAAAAAAAAAAGAAAAACGCTGCAAAAAGAAAAACGCTGCAAAAGCACACAAAGCACAACGGAAATAGGAAAAAAGACAACGGAAAGCTTCATTTCTAAGGCTACATTAAACATTATCTTTGTTAGAATTACCTTTGAATGTATATTCCAGATATCTTTAGTATTATTAGAATCATGAGATTACAACACATTTACCTCTCCTCCACATCTTTGAAGCGTGTCCCAGTCCTAGCGCACTGGTTAGCATGTTTTGGTTCGTGCAGCTGGTCCGTCAGGTTGTCGTCTCCCCAGGAACATTTCCGTTGTCTTTTTTCCTATTTCCGTTGTGCTCTGTGTGCTTTTGCAGCGTTTTTCTTTTTGCAGTGCAGCGTTTTTCTTGAAGTTGCAGTGCAGCGTCTTTCTTTTTGTAGTATTTTTCTTTTTGCAGTGCAGCGTTTTTCTTGAAGTTGCAGTGCAGCGTCTTTCTTTTTGCAGCATTTTCCTTTTTGCAGCATTTTTCTTTTTGCAAGTGTTTTCTGAAGTTGCAGTCCATTTGGCCTCTCAGGGCCACCGTAAGGGTGGGCCCACCTGTGCTTCAAATCCAGGGAGAAGGTGGACATGTTTGTGGGAGGCTAGGATTCTGGACGCCCTTTGCGGCCACACTGTGATGTCATGGACCTTCAGAGGAAGCAGAGGCTGAATTTAAATACACCTGCTGACTTCATGTGTTCTGCTCTGACAGCTGGAATGTGTCACAGCGTGGATAATAAATCCATCAAACTTCACTCAGCTCCAATAACACCATCAGTGTTTGATGTCCAGAGGATTCATCAGCTTTAACCATGATAAAAGCAGGAAGTTAAGATGAAGATGATAAACCACACTGAGCGACACACTGTGAGCAGGTTCGCAGAGATCTGAGCAAGAGCGAATGAAAAAACTGAGCGAGAGGGGCTGTTATTAAATGAATGAAGTCCTCACCTCCCAGCTTCAGTCAGACCGGTTCACCTGTCCCCACACCAGTCACACCACTGGCTGAGAACATGGATCAGCACTTGCACTTGAGCACATGGATAATGTGACTTGGAGCCCTTTTGGTTCAGAGACAGCAAGCAGTTAGGCAAAGAGAGAAGAACTCAGCCTGTGGGATTCACTGAAAGATGTCATATAAATCCTCAGCACCATCCACAAGCATTTGCATTATTTGCAAAGAACATGGAGAACATCGGTGTATGAACGCAGCAGTATTCATGTATATTGGAAAACAACATTTACAGCTACATTTACCAGAGGATCACAGACCCGCGCAGTAAACACGAGAGAGATAAACATGTTTGTGAACACAGGTTTGTTCTTACAGATTTATGACTTAATGCCAAACTATTCTGATCTCATTTTAGAATGAAACATGTGCATGTAATGACTGCATTAAACTGATGGGCCTGAGGTCAAATTTAGGATATATTGTTCATTTCTCCAAAAGATATCAGGTACGACCAATCTGAAATAAGTAGAAAAAGTAAAAATTATCTTTGAATGGTGTTTTTGTGTTTATTTATTTCTAAATGCTTGGACTGGCCAAAATGAAAAGGATTAGCAATGAGTATGTAACACTGGTGGTGCAATACTAGTAATGGGCATGTAAGACCTGTTAGTGCTACTTCTTGCCTTCGTTGCCTGTAGTACGGCAGTATAGTTACCTTTAACCACAGTACGAGGACAGAAGGGAAATATGGACCAGATCAGACAGGTTCTAGATTTGTAGGAGCTAAGGGTGTATGACAACAGAGGACTTGTACACAGTAGGTGTAGAAAACACAATTGCATTTATTAGCAATTATTAAAGTTGTGCACATTTAACAAAAGTAGAGTGCGCTTCTTGAAAACAAAATAAAATAAAATAAACCCCACAAATGGTCGACCCAAGGATATATTGTCTTTTGTGTCTTTTTTAAAGTCAATTTCAGTCTTTCAATGTTCAATAGTCACTCTGTAACCCGACTGGTTACAATCTACCAGTTCATCCGGCTATTTGGGCTGGGCTCGCCAGTACTGGAAAAGGGATCCTCGATTCTTCTCAGGTCCTCAAAACCAATCCAATCCAAATAAGCAAAGGGAAAAAACCTGACCTGGGGACCAGGCCAGAACACAGTAGTTCAACATTTAAGCTATCATGCCTGTAACTTATTATTACTACTGGTTGCTTGTATTGCTTCTAAATTTCTTTGAAAATATTCTATGTTGTACAACAAATTATTCTCATTTCAAAGGGGAAAAGTGCATAAGGCTCAAGAAGCGTGTTCTGGCCGTCCTGCCTAGACAGACCAGAACACGCTTCTTGAGCCTTACCTGTCAACCGACACAGCAACATCACCCCCCACACATCTTGAGGCCACTGCAGTGCAGTTGCCAGGCGTTCGAACACACTGAAAAAGCTGTGAACACTGGATTCACAGAAGTCTGGAACCAGGTGAATGTTATTGCTCACAAACGAGCCTCTAGACACCTGTACACTAGCAGCTGTGTCAACCATTTTGGGGATGGTGAAGAGTTAGAAAAACACAACCTAATTAAGACAGTCAACAGACCACTACACAACTTCCTTTAGCTGACCAACTAACCTCCCGCCACACACACGTCAACAAAACAACTTACCCAGTTCCAAAACCTTGCCCTGTCTATCTTCCGGAGCGTGCTGGGCTCGAGGCAACTTTAAAGGCAGAACTTCAGCGACCGGAGCCCTGAATTGCCTACCCCCAACAGAGAATTAATCCCCACCCAGGATTACTCCCAAAAACAACAAAGGCAAAATAACAAAAGAGTGCCCGAAGGAGGAACTTAAAAAGCTCAGCTGGACACTCACCTACCTTAACTGGGAAGTTATGAATCTCCAAAAGGTGCCAAAGCAAGATAATCAAAAAGAAAACCAAATCCAACACAGAACTCCCCTTTCAAATATCCCGGACGAGGGTGACGAGCTCACCCTGCTCTGGGCTTAAATACCCTTAATTGCTGATGGGAGTCAGCTGTACAGGAGGGAAAGGTGGCACCTCAGGCAGGAGGTAGTGGGACACGCCCACACAGGCACCCTCAGGAGAGAGAGAGGCGTAACAACATTTAAAACAATACTAAATAGCTCAGCAGTGCATTAAAAATACACATTGGCTTGAGACTTATCAAGTTTCAGCTAAGTACAGTGCAGGTGAAGGCACTTAATTTCACGTTGCTAATACCTAATTGTGCAGAACTATAATTAGCACCATGAGAAAAGTGAACATGTGCTAACATAACAACTTCGCACAAAACCATACATCAATACCACAGTAATGTGACATAAACCTTTAAAGAACATCTCGTATAAAGTGCAGCAGACTCAGTGCTAATTGCTTTAGCCTCGGAAAAGGCACTTTCATTGCAAAATGGCTAACGGAAGTTAGCATCAGAGCTAGCGGCAAGTAGCATGCTATGCTAGCGTACGTGGGGTTTTTTTTGTTTTTTGTTTTTTTTTGCGATCAACTTTTTTTTTTTTTTATTAACAATTGAAACAATACAGTCACAAACAACATAACACATTATAGTGCAAATGAACTCTCGTGGAGGATAAAAAAAAAACACAGTCAATACAACAAAACTAACAGCAAGGATATGGGGGGACGGGGGCTAGACAAAAAATCCACAGTATTAACGGGGAAGAATTTAAAAAAGAGCACAGGTTGATACACAATAAAGGTAATAATCAAAACAGTAGCAAATGGGAAATGTCATCATAGATTGTGGCAAATCTGCTTGACTTCAGTTTTTTAAGTGACATGAAATAATGTTTAAAGTCATTGATGAACCATGTAAAGGATGGTTTTCTATTCCTCCATTTACAACAATGTATATGGTATTTACCTAACAGGATGACAATGTTAATCACAGTAGAGACAGATGGATGTTGTTTAGCCATATAGAAAATAATATCAGAAATATTAAACTGGGGAATATCGTTGATCTTGAGGGATAACCAACTGTGTAGTTCTAACCAAAAGGCAGCTGATACAGGACATGAGAAAAACAAATGGTGTAATGTTTCACGGGCTGAATCACAAAATGCACACTGATCAACCTCAAATTTAAACCTCCTCTTCAAAAATTCAGACACAGGATATATATTATTAATTATCTTGAAATGAGTTTCTTTTACTTTTGGGGAGACAGGCCACTGAGTGAATTTTGAGAACGCCTTTTCCATGAGTGACTGGTCCCCATGAAGGGCCTGCAAATATCTACCTGAGTTAAACCCCTGGAAAAGAATAGATTTAAAATTCACACTGATAAATTTATTGTTACATTTACTATCATTTAGGATGCGGTTACCAATTTTTAAGTTTGGCAGCGCTGGATTGACCACAGAGAGTAGCATTGTGTTGCGTATCAGCTGCCTTAGGCCCAAAGGGATAGCACAGCAAACTTTTCTGTATTCTTTTAATGGACAATTAAAGTCGTGTCTTTTTGAGAAAGACACGTAATCCATAGAGCACCACTCGAATCCAGCAAGTCAGTTACAAACAAGATACCACTCTCAAACCAGTTCCTGATAAATAATGTCTTTTTGTTAGCAGTTATCACTCTATTGTTCCATAGGGTCGACATGTGAGGAGAAAAGTTGTGTGTAAACACCATTTTCCAAAAATGAAGAATCTGTTTGTGAAAATTAGAGAGTGTAACAGGTATTTTACTAGTCTCAAAGTCACATTTTAATAGAAAATCAATTCCTCCTAATTCCTTAAATAAAGATCTGGGTATATGAAACCACATGGAATCAGACTGAGATAAGCAAGCTCTGAGCCAGTTGATCTTAAAAGTTCAGATCATTGATTCAAAGTCTAAGGCTCTGACACCACCCTTCTCATAGTCTTTAACCAACTGTGATCTCTTAATATAGTGGGTTTTGTTTTTCCATAGGAATTGAAAAATAATTGAGTTGGCTTTCCTAAATTAATTTAGAGATACCTTCAGCTTTGGAAAGGATGACTCTGCCAAATATAGTGATATCCCTGCTTAACCAACGACTAAGGGATTTCTTCATGTCTGTGATACGATTGCAGATGTTGTCTTCTCTTCGGGACATATTTTTAGAAATCACCATACCTAAATATTTAACTTCCAATTCAACTCTTATAGAAGCTATATTAGAATCAGAACACGTGTGAATAGGTAACAATTCACATTTGTTAATATTCAGACACAGTCCTGACGCCTGGGAGAATAATGAGATAGTGTTAAGCGCTTTAGCTACCATGGATTTATCTCTTAAAAACAGTGCAGTATCGTCAGCAAACTGGCTTATTTTGAATTCTTTGTCAAAGATGATAATACCATATAAATCAGGGTCTTTTTGGATGATAAGTGCCAGCAGTTGAGTGGTTAATATGAACAATTTGGGGGAAATAGGGCATCCCTGACGGATACCTCTCTGCACATCAAACCTAGGTGTCATTCCAGGGTTAAGTGAGACAGAGCTAGAAATGTTACTGTAAAACATTTTGATCACTTTACAAAAGTTTTCCCCAAAACCCAGGAAATTCAAGGCTTTAAGCAGGAAGGGATGTTCAACCGTGTCAAAAGCCTTATAAAAGTCCAAAAACAACACTAAGCTTTCTGTCTTTATATGCTGGCGATAATCAAGCATATCAAAAATCAATCTAATGTGATTGTGTATATGTCTTCCTTTTATAAACGCCGACTGACATTCATCCACTAAATGTGATAAACAATCATTTAAGCGGTTCGCATATACATGAGCCAGTAATTTATAATCATTACACAGAAGGGTTATGGGTCTCCAATTATCCAGAAGTAGTTTGTCTTTGTTGGGTTTTGGAATTAAAGTGATTAGACCTTGTTTCATTGTAGGTGAAAGATTAGTTGATGAGATACATTCTAAGTAAGCACTGTAAAGAGTTAATCTAATGTCATGCCAGAAAAAGGAGTAAAATTCCACTGTTAGCCCATCAATACCTGGTGATTTGCCCCTGGGCATTTGTCCGATTGCCTTGTCCAGCTCTTCGATTGCAAGTTTACTCTCCATACGAACCTTTACATCCACATCCAATGTCCCATTAAGGCCTCTAAGACTTTCCAGAAACACAGTGCCATTCTCCGTTGAATAGGTTGACTTGTAAAGGTTACTGTAAAAATGAAGTATTTCCACGTTTATTTTGTCATGGTCCTCAGTCAAAACCCCCTTGATATTCAGTGATTGGATCTTCTTATTTGATTGTCTGTATTTCTCTAAATTAAAAAAGTAGGAAGAGTTTTTCTCACCCTCCTCAATCCACCGGGCTCTTGAACGAACATAGGCACCATTGGCTTTCTCTAAGAACATTTTGTCTAGTTGAGATTGAAAAGTGTTTAGTTGTATATGTTCGTCCAGAGATAAATCCTGTTTGCAGCATAGCCTGTTAATTCTTTCTATAATGCTTTGTTGCTCCTGTCTTTTCTGTTTAGCAATGGATTTGCTAATTTGAATTGCTACCTGTTTAACTTGGAATTTAAACCATTCCCATTTGCTCACATGTGGCATATCTAGTTTAACAATTTCTACAATTAAATTTCTCACTTCAAGGCAGAAGTTGTCATTATGGAGGAGGTTGTTGTTGAATTTCCAAATAAGGGATTGATGTTTCACCTTGGTTAATGAGATGAATAAGGAAATCAAACAGTGATGAGTTAGAGGGGAAGCTGAGATTTCACACTTAGAAATGTTGTTGATCAAATTGTTAGAGACTAACCAGTAATCAATCCTGGAACACTGACCATTATTAGATGAATTAAACCAAGTAAATTGAGATACAGATGGATTTTTCAGCCTCCAAGCGTCACAGAGACTAACTTTGTTGACCAAATTAAGGATACTTTCATCGTAACTGTGGCATGAGGTCCTGGATGGAAGACGATCAACAGAGGGATCAGGAGCTAAGTTAAAGTCTCCCCCCACAACAACTTTGTCAACAAGATAGCTCAATTTCCATTGCTCTAACTGTTCGCAAAGGAAGGTTAGAAGTTTCTTATTCTGAGCTCTATTAGTATCACCATATACACACAGCAGAATGTATTTTGAACCATTAATCTCTGACACTATCATCAGCCAATGACCATCAGAATCACTTTTACAGTCTATGACATTTCCCGGAAACCTATTAAATAAAATCATCACTCCAGCTGAGTGAGACGTACCATGACTAAAGAAAACAGATTCACCCCACTGTGTTTTCCAGAACTTTGTGTCTGCCTCTGCCGAATGGGTCTCTTGTAGAAAGACACAGTTAGCCTGTTGCTCCTTGCAAAAAAGAAAGATAGCCTTACGCTTCACAATGTTTCTTAGCCCCCTGACATTCAAAGAAATAACAGATAACATATAACACTATTACAAAAGTATTGGGGGAAAAAAAAGAAACTTAAGAAGACACGCAGGAACGAGCAGCCGTGTCCTGTATAAAAGAACTATTCAGTGCAATAACCCATAACAACCGGGAAATTTTAAATTAAATGACATGCTAAGCAATAGGCTTAATCAACAGCAGCATACCTGAGAGGTGAAAAAGGTCACACAAAAGAAAATCAGTTCGGGTCCACTCTTTGGTTATCAATCAGAGCGTAGCCGTCCTTCAAAAACGCTCTCTTTCCCTTACTCCTGGCGTCCTGGACCAGCGGCCACAGCTTAACTCGAGCCTCCCGATCTTCCTTGGAGAAGTCTTCCTTGAAGCGGATGTTCATCTCCTTGCAAACCCTCGCATGCCTCGATTTCTTCCAGACGTCGTCCCGGACCGTTCTCATGCCAAACTGGATAATTATGGCTCTCGGGGACCCGGAAGATGCAGCGTTTCCCTTCTTTCCCAGCCGATGAACAGTATCAACAGTCTCTCTCAGTTTATCCACAGACAAGGGCACAACTCTGGTGAGAATCCCGATAACTGACTGTTTTCATCATCTTTCTCGGGAAGACCAGTCAGCCTTAGGTTCCATCTCCTCTTATATCGAGCATGTTCCTCACAGGAGCTGCGCAGGGATTTGTTTTCTTTCTGCAGCTCACCAACTTTCTCCTGGAGTTCTACTATACTCTCTTCATTTTTTCTTATTTCCGCCGTGTTCATATCAATGCGCTTTTCAAACTTACGCAGCAACGCCGTCTGTTCATCCATCTTATGCTTTAACATATTGACTGCTTGCAAGATAGCTGCGGAGGTGTCCTCCTCCTCCAGCGGCTGCGCTCGCACCCCTCTTGCTTTCTTCGGGTTAGGGCTTTTCGTCGGAGTGTGAGCCCAGTTGATTCTGGAGTCCTTGGAAGTCATGTCAGTGATCTCCAAATCTTGAATATCCTCCTCGTCACACGCCTCTCTCAACACCGAAACGTTGTAGTCATGATCCATCGTGGTCATAGGACAAGTATCAAAATTAACCCCGGAAAAATTACAACTTAAAGCTGGTTTATAGTTAATTCTTCAGTGGCTGGTTGAAGTGCACAAAAAGCGCAAAACACGGGTTATTGCTTTTAATAAATTCACAGTTTCAGGACAAAAGAAAGCCAAAAAAGTTCGGACGCCTGCAGTAAAGTTGCTGCACACTCCGCCATCTTGTTTCCTCCCCTGAGGGAAGAGGTCTCTCAGTCCTGACAATCCACATTTTTTTAAATTTATTTTTTTAAGGAACTTTATTTACAAACAACAGTATAACATACAAGGCACCATCATTAATCCGAACATGTAACATCCTCGGTTGAGCATTATAGCAAGAAAGAAAAGGAAGAAAAAACAAACAATAAAATAAATAAATAAATAAACACAAAGCCAAAAGAGCTAGCACAAAAAGAAAGAACAGTCGTTGAAGGATTTGAACCAAAGGCAAAAAATAACATGAACAAAAAAGGGCAGTCAAGATTATAAATTAGGGAGGTTTCTTTTTTAACATAGATTAAACTCTTTAAATAAAACAACAAGTTTATGAGCTTTCTTGTTATTCACAAGTTTCAGCGATTTAGCCCAGAGTTTAAAGTCATTCAGCCATCTGTTTATACATGGTTTAGCTTTAAAGTATCTGCATTTCTGAATAAAAAAAATTTCCCATTAACAAAAACGTCCTAATCAACAGGTCAAAATCTGCATTCTCAGCAAGAATTCCAAACTTTATTACTGTCACCGTCAAATGTGGTAACTGAATTCTCCTGGACTGTAGCCAGCTCCACATGTCAGTCCAGAAGGAGTGCACTGATTCACAGTAGAAAAACAAGTGATCCAGACTTTCAATATCATTTTCACAAAATGTGCAGGCGTTCACATCTAAGTTTAATTTCCGTCTTAAGAATTCATTGGTTGGATAAACCTCATTAATGATTTTAAAGTGAACCTCTTTTACTTTAGGGGAAAGAGGAAGTGAGATATACTTTTTTCTTATCGCCTTAACCTCTCAAATTCTTTAAGGATAAAATTTCTTTTAACCGGATTAGGGCAAATTTCATTTATCAAAATATAACTGATCACTTTGTTTGTAAACCTGCTATCACCAAATTCAACTCCAGCTATGCAGAGCTGTTTGACAATCCACATTGATGGTACATGAGCATCTGGCTGCAGCCACAGGGGAGCGCCATATTGCGACCGGAAACATGTCATTTCAGTTAAATCGACTTTGACAGCGAAAACTAAATTGTATTTTTGTTACTATTGATGCTGCTGATAAATAAATTTGAGTCTAAGTGTTTTTTTTTAACAATCTGGGTTCATTGAAAAAAATCACCATCCCTTCAGCTTGTTCGTGGCCAAAAGTGTCCATGTGTTATGTTTTTGTTTCTTTGCTGCTTTTTCTGCATAAAGTTTTTTCATGAAATATAAAATAGTCATTACTTTTTACATTTTTAATCCTTCAAACACCCTTTTCTAGTACAATGCACTTGTTTGAAGACAACCTCAAAACTCACCATTTCATATACCAGCAGTGCTACTGGACATTATTGTACAGTGGTCCCTCACTGTAACGCGGTTCACCTTTCGCAGACTCGTTGTTTCGCTGATTTTTTTTTCTTTAACAGCACATTGTGTTGTGCGTTCTGATTGCTGTAGACCATTGTCAATCAATCTAGTGCTGCGTATTTTTGTTTTAATTATTTAAAATTTTAACTGAAAATTAATGCGAAAGTAACGGTGCTGTTAATTCTCTGTTGGCAATGCTGATAATGTGGGTGATGACCGCGGTGAATGCAGTCACACACCATCCTCTAAAGAATGGTTTGATGAATTGGTGATATTGATGCCACACCGTCTGCAGGGCATTTTGACATTGATGAGCTTCTTTCACAATCTGTACTTTGGTATCAAGCAATTGACAGTGTTAATGACGACCTCCTATCGTCACCTACTGCGCCATTCTGATGCAGGTGATAGTCTTATTGCCTCGTCCTCTGTTGGCCAAATTGAAATTTTGACATTTGACGACCTCCTGTCGTCACCCTGCACATTCTGATGCAACTGGTAGTCTTGATGTTGTGTCCTCTGCTGACCATTTTGACTCTCATGAGCATCCGCCTTCTCCTAGCAATGATTTTGATGCAGCTGTTGATGTATTAGATAATACGAATGAAAGTGACACTGTGCAGATTGGCGGCAGCAGTGGTGATGGCAGCGGTGGGGTTAGGAGTAGGGACATGCCTCATTTTAATTCCAGCTCATTTTAATTCCAGAGAACTGCGTCAGTGTCTTGATTTTAGAGAGATCGGTCTAGATAATCTGCAACAGGTTCCCTGCAGGGTGCGAGAGAGTTTAGCTAATTTAATTGACCAAGCCTTAGAAGATGCCCCATCAGGGAGCATGTTGAATGTTGTGTTACGAGGACCATCCCTAGCCATGTGCAGTGTGTGTTCCAATCAGATGATCATTATAATACAGATTTATTCCTTGAGGAAATCATGCAAGTGCTTCAAAGTAATGACGAGTCTATATCATCAGACGAACTTGAATTTATCGCCACAGTTGCTCATAACAGGAGCGACGGTGTTCGTTTGAGATTAGGGAAAGTGATTTATGACGACATCTTGTTAAAAATAGGGAGACATCTGTATAATCTTCAAAATAGTAATAACAACCTGTGTTTTTGCCTGTGCTTGGCGCATGCTCTCAATGCTGAGGTGTCTGAGGATGAGAAACTACTCTGTGCAAAGCAGCTACACATTGATGCAGGGCTCGACCCCAGGCAGCAGGTTTCTTTCACCAATGTCAGCAGTTTTAAAAAAACAGCTAAATGTTAAAATCGTTATTTTCCATCATACTGCAGGACGAAAACAGCTACAGTGTTTCAAAACACGACAACACCGCAGCCTCAAACCATATATATGTATTTACACGATGGTCATTATTATGTCATTGAAAGCACAACAGGGTTTTTTGGAGTTAGCTATTTTTGTAATTATTGTTATAGTACATATCAGACTCCACTGTGCCACACATGTAGATTCAGATGCAATGTATGCTTTACACTGTGTCAAAACTACCCGTCACAGACTGTGAAATGTGCAGACTGTAAACGTGTCTGTAAGTCGCAGCATTGCTACCATCAGCACAAACTAGTAGAACCGGTACATAATCTAATACCGTGTGATCGTATGAAATACTGTGAAACATGTGGTACGGTATACAGGAAGTCAGACAAATCAGAACACAAATGTGCCCCAAGTGCATGTACACTCTGTGGAGAACGCCTGGTAGACACTGGCATGAATCACGAGTGTTTTCTTCAGCCTGCTGAAATGAAACAACCTCATGAAAAATACATAATATATGATTTTGAGACCCGGTATCATGACGGAAAGCACGAGGCCGTTTTTGTGTGCACAATGGATATGCATGGGAAAAAATTCTGTTTCAACACATTGAATTGTGTGGGCACTACAGAAGGCCTGAATACCGTGGCTATACATTTATAGCCCATAATTCTTCGGGTTTCGACAGCTATATTCTCCTGGAATACCTCGTTAAACAGGGTATTGCTCCGGGTGTAACAATGAGAGGGAGTCGTGTCGTTCTAATGTATGACAAATCCTATGATCAGAGATGGATGGACTCATTTAGCTCTCTGCCCATGCGTTTGGCCAAAACACCTTCTGCCTTGGGATTCGAGGACCTTGAAAAAGGCTTCTTTCCACACACATTTTACACAAGGGCTGACGAATTCTATGTAGGTCCTTATCCTGCCCCGTCTTTTTACGGGTATGAAAAAATGTCTGAATTTGAAAAGGAGAAATTGATGGCGTGGTACAAGCCTGCCTGCGAGAAACCATTTGATTTACAGGCTGAAATGCGTAAGTACTGCATTAATGATGTCGAAGTGTTGAGAACACACAGTGTTCTGTTGATCTTATGTGCTGCACAATAATGTTTAATATTTAGTATTTACTGTCATATTCCCATATATCATTGTGATGTTGTTTATTCTATTACTCTTGTTCTCTTCTGCTTGTTTTCTTTTTTCTTTCTCAACAGGTGATCCAGGTGATCGATATATGCATTTTTTTTCCTTTTTTTTTTTTCCTGCCCATTCTGTTGGTTTTTGTTTTTTGCCCTTCTCCCCCGTCCCTCTTCTCAGCTGTTTCTCTTTCCCTCTTTCTTTCTCCCCTTCTTTCCTCCAGTCAAGTCTGTCCCATATTCAGCAAGTGAAAATAAAATAAACAATAAAAGGTGAATCAAATGGACCATTATGGCAAGGCTGGGATGGTCAATTTGGTAAAGTAAATCCGTTGGGCATCTTTCTTTGCCTTTAGACAATAATTCTGATGGCAAAAGAGCCAAACGGGACAGGCAAAAAAAAAAAAAAAAAAAAGAGGTCAAACAGCTGGCATGTTGGCAACTGCACATGATGGGGAAGTGAGTTGATCTGGGAAAGCAGTTAAAGTTCCCTGAAGTGGTAGCCAATACAAAGCTAGGACCAGACATGATTCTTACCTCAGTTGTTTCCAAGCAGGTAATCATCTTGGAGCTTACTGTGCCCTGGGAAGACCGTATGGAGGAGGCCAATGAAGGAAAGAGGGCACCAAATATTCTGTCATAGTGGAGGAGTGCCAGGCAAGATGCCAACCCATCGAAGTGGGATAATAAAGATTCGCCAGCCAATCCCTCTGCAGGGCATATAAAATGCTGTGAATCGCAGGGGCTTGCCAGCGAGGGGCCATCAAGTTGGTCGCCAAGGCAGCAGAAGCGGTGTCGAGGTGGCTGTGGATCAGAAAAGAGAGACGTGGCATGTAGGGTACCGCTACCTGGACACAAGCTGGGGCGAGAAAGGTGTCTTGTAGAAAAAAAAAAAAAAAAGAGAATGGCTTGTAAAATATACCGCGAGTCCTTGATGGAGTGCACGCAGATTGATCCATTTTCACACGCCACCCTGGCATCATACTGCATGGGGATTTTCAAAACCTTGTTTCTTCCAAAACACACCCTGGCATTGACTCATCACGGTGCGTATGTTGATCAGAATAAGACATTTTCAGACGTGTCTCTTGAATGGCTTCAATACGAAACAAAACATTGTTATCAAGCATGCTCTCAGAGGCGGCGAACAAAAAGTAGGACCTTATTTTGTGGATGGATTTGATGCTTCCAGCAGAAGTGCAGATGAATTCTTTGGGTGTTTCTATCACGGCTGTCTCCACTGCTACCCGGAGAGTGATGTTAACCCTGCCGCCAAGCTGTCATATGGCGAGTTGTATCATGCAAGTTGTGAGAAGGTGAATGCTCTAAGAATGCATTATGGTCTTAATGTCGTGATCATGTGGGGGTGTGATTGGTCATCATTAAAGTCGACTGATCAGTCAGTCAAGGACTTTATGCACAAATACAAAAAGCCTGAGCCTCTGGACCCTAGAGACGCGTTGTTTGGGGGACTAATGCGATGAAACTGTACCACAAGGTTGATGATGGTGGAGATGAAAAGATCAGATACTATGATTTTACAAGTCTTTACCCCACTGTTCAGTGCACGAAACATTATCCAATAGGTCACCCTCAGATCATATACAATAATTTTGACAGAGTTGAAAATTATTTCGGGTTTGTTAAGTGCACTGTGCTTCCTCCAAGGGGTCTATTTCATCCTGTTCTGCCCTACAAGTGCCACAATAAGCTGATGTTTCCTCTCTGCAGAACGTGTGCTGAAGAGCAGCGCCAGCACAGTGATTGTGTGCATGCTGAGAGTGAGAGGCAGCTGTCAGGTACTTGGGTTTCCTTTGAGCTTGAAAAGGCTATTGAAAAAGGGTATCAGATTGTCTGCATCGTTGAAGTTTGGCACCTCCCTAATAAGACTGACACACTGTTTAAGCCGTATGTCAAAACATTTTTGAAATTCAAGCAGCAGGCATCTGGATACCCGAAAAATGTCAAAACAGCTGAGGAGCAGCAGAAGTTTGTTCAAGACTATTATGAGAGAGAAGGCATCAGACTTGACCCTGCTAAGATTTGTGTAAACAAAGCAATCAGAAGTTGTAATAAACTGCTTCTGAACTCTCTCTGGGGGTGATTCTGCATGCGAACAAATATGCCATCTTGCTGATTACAGACCCTGCCAGATTCACACAGCTGATGTTCAGTGACCATTATGACGGACGCCAGTTTTGTTTCATCTCTGATGATGTTGCAGTGGTTCAGTGGTGTCACGCTGATGGTAGAGGGTCGCGGGTGAAGGATGTGAATGTCTTTGTCGGTGCTATGACTACGGCCTATGCGGGGTTCACTCTGTGTGACTTGTTAGACAAGCTGCAGGAACGCATTCTTTACTGCGACACAGATTCAGTTATCTTCACCTCTCATCCCGGGGAGTGGGTACCCCCTTTAGGACCACACCTCGGTGAGCTGACTGATGAGCTCAATGATGGCGGGTCTGGAGAGGATGATCACATTACTGAGTTTGTCTCTGGAGGTCCAAAATGCTATGCTTATTACACAAAACAGGGCAAGACTCAGGTTAAGTGTAAAGGTGTAACACTCAATGATGTTAATTCTAAAGTTGTTACCCACGAATCGTTGAAAGGCTTAGTCAAGGCATTTGTGGCCAACAGGGATGCGCGTTTAGTTGCAGAGTCTGACACCATCAAACGCAATAAGAAGAGGTTTCATCTCAGGAGTGAAACAGTTGTAAAAAAAGTTCAGGTGGTCTATAACAAGAGAAGGGTGCTGCCTGACTATACAACACTCCCTTATGGATACTGATCAGGATCAAGCCTTTGATGGGAGGCTCCAGCACCCTTTAGTTTAGTTATTAGCGGGCCGAGTAATTGTGGAAAGACTTTCTTTGTCAAAAGCATCATTGAAAAAGCATCTACTATTATTTCAGCCAAAATTGACAATGTTGTTTACATCTACTCCTGCTGGCAACCTTTATACAATCAACTTCTTCAGATAAGAAAAATCACCTTTGTGAATGGTATACCGGAGTCTCTGAGTGACGATGTCCTTTTACCTCCGGATAAGAACAACTTGCTCATTATCGACGATGTGATGAATACTGCGTCTGACAGCATAGAAGTTCAAAATGTGTTCACACAATACGTTCATCATAGAAACTTGAGCTGCATGTGTTTAGTTCAGAATTTGTTTATGCAACAATTTCGTTGAACACTAATTATTTAACTCTGTTTAACAACCCCAGAGATAAATATCAAATTTCAGTTTTAGGTAGACAGATGTTTCCAGGTAATACAAAATACTTCTTAGAAGCTTTTAATGATGCCACATCCACCCCATACGGGTATCTTCTAATCGATTATAAATCTAAGACGCCTGACTATTTAAGACTCAGAACCAATTTGTTGTCGGATCGTCAAATTGTTTATATCCCCAAAAAACGGCTAAAGCGGTAAAAAGGATGTCGTACTCACGGATGCAGAGAAACATTGCACTGTTGGAGTTGTTGTATAAATCCCCACCCAGCGTACGGAGGAATATTATTTGTAATGCAAGCAGGGATTTTATTAATGCTCTGTGTGAGATATCGCTCAATGTTTTGAAAGGTGTTATCCCGCTGACTGATCAACAGTACAGACAACTAAAAAAGAAGTGCAGTGGGAGGGGTCTTAGAAGGTTTGGGTGTATACACATACAAGCCGTTGCCATCCTGCTCAGTAGATGTTGGCTTGGTTATGTTGGATATCACATCAGACACTATGCCTGATGCTGCTTTTTTTAGGTGGGGTTTGACTATGCTGACTCCTTTTTTAAACAACGGTACAGCAATTCTAAACAGGCTGCTGAACAAACCTCCCAGACGTGCGCCATATTGCGTGCTGGTCCCAATATAACCATTCAATTTGCCACCAGCCTGAAAAAGGGTATGTGTTGATTTTGGTCGTCTTTCAAATCAATTTCTATGTCATCGATTAAGGATTTCGAGACCGGTGTGTAGTGTGGGCTGTCAAATTGAAGAATGGCTCCCCGACGGTCATCGTCTGTTATATTTATTGCTCTTAATAGCCGTGCATGGGCGTCACCCACAAGCTGGTAATCAACGATATCTGCATAAATAAAAATGTTCTATTTTCCGCCGTATACGTCTGCAGGATGTGGTGCGTATGTGTTTTTATAATGAAGTACAAACGGGTCTTCTGATTTGAATCCTAAGATTCCTGCCAGTCTCCCTCTAAATGTGAGAACTGTGCCCCTAGGGCCCATAACACTAACATAGTTACTAACTTCACTGTATTGTGTTTTAATGTCGGTGTTATGTTTTAATGTTTTATTATCTGTGCCACAGATGCATAATGCCCCACAGACAGCTCAATCACGGTTATGGACAATGCTCCATCTTTGACTGGATCATAAATTTCCACTCGCGAATCTGATTGTGGAAAAGACAACCATAGTCTTGGGTATTGAAATTCTATAACACCGACCTCATACGGTTCATTTAAAACAATAGGTTTTGCTAGCTTTGTTCTAAAATTAGATATCTTATTGCCTGGATAAACATGTGCTGAAGCATTCGAGAAGAGGCTGACATAAAAGCCTGCGTTGTTGTTGTTCGTTTTATCCATTCCTTCCTTCCTTCCTCAGTCTTTGTCTAGTGCAGAATGAAAGTATGCAGAGCTGCGGCGTCTCTGTTAATCACACTTCAACGATGTCTTTTTCAGGGATCCATGAATTCAAATGAGAAGGCCAACCGAGCCATTTGACCAGCGCTAACTTTTTTCGGTCCTCTTTTTTTCTGCCAAGTATTTTCTCTATTTGAAACCTTTTGTTTTTGTCAATAGTCACCTGCTGTATCTCAGGTTCATAAAATACACCTTTCACTGCAGCTCCTGTGAGATCCTCTAGTTTGTGTACGGGAGGGTCTCTTCCTAAACGCTCCTTTATGGTAAAGTACTCGTCTGTGTAGGTCTGATGGTAACCCTTTCAGAATATGCCTCGTAGTTTAGATATTCTCTCTGTATCGCCCACATTAAATTTAAAAGTCACCGGTTTTTGGGGTTTCATTTTGTACAGGGTGTTAAAGACTGCTTTCTCATTATCTTTGCACACCTCGGTGGGGGTCATTTTGATAGAGCTGTGATAAGACAGGTTATAGGACTGTACAAGATCTTGGATCACATTAACATATCTTGGCGAGTTAACTGATGTTAAGTATTTCCACATTTTCCCCTTTAAGGTGCAGTTAAAACGCTCTACCACACATGATTTCATTTCACTAAAGGTTGAAAAATGTGTGATGTTATGCTGCTCCATTAGTTTTTTAAATGTTTATTATAAAATTCCTTCCCTAAATCTGTTTGGAGTTTTTCAGGCACACGGCCCTCTCTCAGAATATCACCAAAAGCCTCAGCAACAGCCTGTCCTGTCTTGGTTTCAAGGCACCTAACCCATGCATGCTTAGAAAACACATCTATGCATGTCAATAAGTACCTAACATTATCATTATCCGCAGAATATTCACGCATGTCAACCAAATCAGCTTGAAACTGTTTGTCAGTCCCGTTAACCAAAACTCTATTTCTGTATCCTTGCATTTCTGTATCCTCTATCCTTGCAGGTTTATGAAGAGTATATGTGTCATCTCCTTTTAAAAACGCTCCACGTCAGGTAATGACGGCTTTAAGCCTGTTGCCTCACTGACAGCGATACGGAGCTTCTTTACACTTCCTAAACCCCCTGGGTGTGCAGGGTTGTGATATATTTTTCTCAGCGTGTTTTCCATAATCACTCTGACCAAACACAAACACAAATGACCAGAAAAAAGTGTTAGCATACGTTTTTATTTAATTTTCTGTGTAGTGCACAGTAAGGTTTTTATAACAGATGTACATTAAATCTTGTGTCTCCCAGACCAGTAGTTTCCAATCATGTGGAGCAGCGCTGATTTCACTCCGCGGGTGTGATGATTGGTATTTAGCAGGTATCCGACATTCTCATCAGTGGTGCAAACAATGTGCGGCACTGATCTCAGTTCACACAGAAGACGCTCTGCAGTGCTGATGATTTGTGCTTTAGCCTCACTGACGCTGTATGAGCAAACAAACAGACGGATGGCCGGGATGAATCGGGGCGTCCGGAGCTTTTCCATCACCTCATCATAGCAGGTCTCGAAGAAAAACACAGGCAGCTCAAACAGGCAACTGTGTTGTAACTGGCTGGGGTGACCGGATTGGCATCCATAACATATCTCCTGCACATACTCATTCAGTGCCATCGACAGCAGGTGGAAGGTTGCGAGTTTAATGTTGATTTCCGTTTCCTCAGATGGGTGTGATCCTGCAGAGTCCTGTGAGCATCCTGGAGAGGGGGGCGGAGTCGGTGGGGTCTGGTGTTAGAGTGAATTGTTAAATGTTTGTCATTTTTATGTTTACCATTTGTACATTGTTTTAACTCTGATGAAAGAAATTCCACTGTCCTTCCCCCCAGATTCTCGAGGATCAAGGTGGGGGGCTGTAGTCTTTTATCACAGACACATCCTTGTGCTTCTTTTGATGTAACCTTCCTGCGTTTACGACCCTTTGGTCAGCAGGAGGTCTGACACACACACACACACACTCTTACAGAAGTTCACACATATACATACAATGCCTTGTCTGGGCGTGGCTTTGTTCTGACGTGTTTTGTGTGAACGGTCTCTCAATAAAAGGCAGCAGGAGGAGGAGGATCTGGAGGTCATTTTCGTGGTGGCCTCCCTTGCGCAAATAAATCGATCGACTGTCTTGTTTTCTTCATGATGAATAAGTCTCTAGAATTCGCGGGGCTTGTGGAAACAGACCCAACATCTGGATTAGCAGTGCTGGAGGGGGAGACTGAGCAGTCCACAACATGGCAGATGTTGTCTGTAGCCACGAGTTGTCCACCATAAAGCATATTGAATGGCCTGTCTAACATTGTTAGAATTCTCCTTTGGGTTAGTTTCATTACTCAATCGGGACATTTATTTGGAAAAATAAAAAAAAAAATAAAAAAAAATGATACTATGATGAGGTGATGGATTTATTTATTTATTTTTAATTCTTTTCTTTTTTTTCCCTCTTTTTTTCTTTTCCCAAATAAATGTCCCGATTGAGTAATGAAACTAACCCAAAGGAGAATTCTAACAATATTAGACAGGCCATTCAATATGCTTTATCGTGGACAACTCGTGGCTAAAAACCCACACACACACACACACACACACACACACACACAAACCTCTAATCAAACATGAAAACGAATAATCCAGCTGAAGCTTCAGACAGCCGTCAGACAGTGAAACACTGCCATCTGCTGGACGCGAATAACAAAGACGCTGCTTTGACGGGTGAGGGAGTTTCAACAAGTCTGCAACGACTCAAGCATCAAACTACAGAACTATTACAGTGGACATGGTGCTCTAATGACTGCTTCATTAACGCAGCTCAGAAAGGATCAAACATATCAATAAATTATAAAACACAAAACGTCTCTTATTGCCCAGGGCTCAGGAAGTGAGTGTGTTCCTTATAGCCTATTAAACCTTAGCAGGTTATTTTGATGTGTTACAGATGAAACAGCTATCCAGTAACATTCAGCTACAAAAACGCTTTTTTATAATTACTTTTTTACAGCTTCGCACTCTTACACAAGTTTTATCATCAGTGTCACAATGGCTGCTGCTAAAATTGAGTACAAGATATTTGTTGGCCTGATTAAAAGGTCTTGATGCGTGCTCAATCATCAGGGAAGTAAATCTCCAAAAGTTGATTCTGTTCTTCTGGACGTAGCATTTTCAGTCAGAGAAACCAGCCGACTGAAGGAACAATGGGCTGGGAGGTCAGTTCCTTAATCATGATTATGCAAATTCTCATGACCATTGATCAACAACCACTGATCAATGAGTACCATTCACAGAGAGTTGGAGAACAGCTGCAATCACAGCATTGTAAGATGGTGACAGATGTACCCTTAGGCCCCTCCTTGATTCAGAGAGGGTCTTTCCCTTTTCACGTAAATGGCCTCCTTGACTCCGCCCTCAAACCAGCGTTCATTGCAGTTATTGTTGACAATCACATTGTATCGTGTAACCATCCAGCTCACATATTCAATGTAAATGATTTGTTGAACTCAAGACATGATGAATGTTCCTGCATTAAACCACATCCAGCCTAGTGTTCTCACTCTCCCTAAATGGATCTGTTACATTAGTGATATATGGGAGTTGTGTTTCAGTCTTTTCCACATGAGGACATTTACATTTAGTTTTTGCTTTACTGATGAGTGGCTGGTTAACCTGCAGTGGTTGAAGTATGTGTCGGTCGTCTGGAAGAGTAGGTGTAGAAGACGTCTTTAATGAATGTAATGCTCTGAAGGTGTCAGTGATTACTGTGAATTCATTATAAAAGTGGATTTCAGTGAATAAAGTGAATAAAGACAGGCCCTCATGGTGAAGCTCAGGTGTCCATAAAGTGTAACAGGAGAGCTTTGTCATACTTTCAGAGATTTTACATGAGCCAGTCTTTCAAAAATTACATAAATAATTCATTCATTAATCCACAGGAAACACAATGCTCATATCTGAAAGTAAACTCTGATATATATCCCCGACTAGAGTTACTACTAAATAAAGGATCGCCCCAAAATGACTAAATATATAAAGACACTCTCCAGAAGAAGTTAAAGGGATTTTATTTATTGTACAAGCAATATCTTCATAAGAATTACAAATTCTGCAGACATATTACCTTCTTACTGAACCTGAACAACTCACACACAGACGTGTCTGCTGCTTATCTTTGTTCAAACATGATGTTTTATCTTTTCTTCAAAACACATTACTCATCTTTCTCATTGTGTTACATGAAAACACCTGCATTCTACCTGTGTCATTGTACCACAAAGACAATGATTGCAACACTGTGCTTGCAAAATAGAAGAAATAAGACGACCAGCAAATACATAAAAGATGGTAAAAGTGATTCCATCTTTGTGTCTCCTCCCATTGTTTCCCCAGTCTGTCTAGTTCCCATATTCCCAGGACACCGCTGGACAACAAGTGGGTATTCCAAGACTGAGAGACAGCCAGAGTTGGCAAAAGATCAGACATTCTCCACTTAAGTAGAAGTAAAAATACTATTGTTCCAGTGAAAGTTAAAGTACTGATTCAACTTCATTACTCAGCTAAAGCAAAAAAGTACAGGCTCGAAGCGCTTACAGAGAAAAGCATACAACAGAATACAACAGAATGCTGATGGCGGCAGTAACACACACTTGGAGGAGAGGCTCCAGCCGTCCATTCCAGCCCTATCCCTAACATTAACTCTAACCATAACTTTAACCTTAACCCTATCAGGTCTTGTTTTACAAAGCGATTCATGATTAGAACAAAAAACACATTTACACATACCGATGATTTGTCACATAGCATCGTTACCTGTTGGGATGAGAACGTGTTGTTTCCAGAGCACCACAAATTGGGGTGTCTGTAGCTCAGGTAGAGCAGGAAACCTACTAATCAGAAAGCTGCTGGTTCAATCCCCGCCTGCTCCAGCCTGCATGCCAAATATCCTTGGGCAAGATGCTAACCCCAAGTTGCTCTCCGATGCATCCATCGGGAGGATGAATGCGTATTAATGTTAGATAGAAAGCACTTACAGAGAAAAAGCATAGAAAAAAGTGAGTGCATGAATGAGGCAAGTTGTAGAGAGTAGAAAAGTTTTATACAAGAACCAGTTCATTTACCGTTATATTTTAGTTTTATTTTCAGTTCTGTACTTTTTACATGTAATATTGATTCATTAGATTGACTACATGTATTAGACCTAACTTGCTGACAGCAAATTTAAACAACCGTAATAATTTATTTTCAGCGTCTGAAATATTTATTTAGTTTGTTTTTTGTTTTCTTTTTGGCTCCTGATATTAGTCAACTACTATTTGTCAATGTTGAACTAATAATGAATCTAAGAAAAGCTATTTGTCACGGTTGGCCAGCGTCAACCGTGGGGATGTGAGGAAGGAGGAGCCAGGCACGGAGCTCTGAATGCAAGCAGTGCGTTTATTTACAGTGAATGGAAAATAACAATAAATCCGCAGTGCGTTCCCGACTCCCGTGAAATGTCCTCTTCCCAGTGCTAGTGTTCCTTGTCTCCGCTCCTCAGTGTCTGAGCACCCCGTGCTCGCTGCCCTCTCGTCTCCACGCTTCTCCTGGGGAGATAACAAACAGGCAGCCGTAAGACACATACAATGCGGCAGACTATCCGTACTGACTGGCCGAGAGACTAACGTGAAGTCACGCAATGATCCAGCGTCAGAGAGAGCGCCACCGCATTCTTAAGTAGCTCCTCTGACAAGGCTTGATCAGCTGTGTGATGGTCTTCAAGTGTGGCCAACCACCTGGCAGGGCCACACCCACCAGGCCTGAAGGTGCCTGTAAACAGGTGCTCTCAGAAACTCCGGCATCCACACACAAACACAGATATACCTGCAAGCAGGGAGAACGAGGGACAGAAACACACATGTCCATAACTGCTGGGTCGTTTAGACTCCTGAGCTGTGCACGAGGGGTCGAACACCCACTGGAAGGCCGGGCACTCGTTTTCAACCGTAATATACCTGATGTGCTCAGGTAACCTGTAGCGCCATGAAACCTCTGTCACACCAGGGCGCATAAAAAAAATGATGCTATAAGAGACTGATGGGATCGGGCAGCAGGGAAAACATCCACAAAATGCTACTTTCAGTTTGACTCCCTAAGACTACCTAAACTAAGTAGAGTCATTACATGCTTGTTAAAAGCAAACTCTCATATAGTTTTTAATGTGCTTCTTTCATTACAATGACTAGATAAAGAATGTGGCCCTGTCTCTATTTAACACTGGCTACCCCAAAATGTTTCCAAACCTACAACCGTAACTTTCACTGAGAGATTTTTAGATACGGTTACTGAAGCTGTGGGGTTAATTTTTTAAGTAACACGAGACGAGAGGCAGCAGCATACATACAGAGCATCAGTGATAGAAAGCTAGGCTAACATAGGGTAGCTAACTGTTCAAGGAGAAACATGTATAGGCCCATCTCAAGTGCCAGTGAACATCTAAATGATTCAGGGAAGACTTTGGAGAAAGTGCTGTGGGGAGATGAAACGAAATTCCAATTATGTGGCTTTAACTGACCTTTTGAAATAGGAGTGTGATGCAAAAATGCTTAACATTGTCCACCCCAGCTGTGAAACTCAGAAACCAGTCTTACTTGTTATCATCTATCGTCCACCTGGGCCTTACACAGAGTTTCTGTCTGATTTCTCAGACTTTATATCTGATTTAGTTCTCAGCTCAGATAAAATAATTATTGTGGGTGATTTTAACATCCATGTAGATGCTAAAAATGACAGCCTCAACATGGCATTTAATCTGTTATTAGACTCAATTGGTTTCTCTCAAAATGTAAAAGTACCCACCGACCACTTTAATCACACTCTAGATCTTGTTTTAACATATGGCATAGAAACTGAACATTTAACAGTGTTTCCTGAAAACCCTCTCCTGTCTGATCATTTCCTGATAACATTTACTTTTACAATAATTGATTACACAGCAGTGGAGAGTAGACTTTATCAAAGTAGATGTCTTTCTGAAAGTGCTGTAACTAAGTTTAAGAATATAATCCACCCACTGTTATCATCTCCAATGCCCTGTACCAACAGAGAGCAGAGGAGCTATCTGAACGCTACCCCAACAGAGGTCGATTATCTTGTTAATAATTTCACCTCCTCACTACGTACGACTCTGGATACTGTAGCTCCTGTGAAAACTAAGGCCTCAAATCAGAAGTACCTGACTCCGTGGTATAATTCTCAAACACGTAGCCTAAAGCAGATGACTCGTAATCTGGAGAGGAAATGGCGTGTCACAAATCTAGAGGATCATCATTTAGCCTGGAGAAATAGTTTGCTGCTTTATAAGAAAGCCCTCCGCAAAGCCAGAACATCTTACTATTCATCACTGATTGAAGAAAATAAGAACAACCCCAGGTTTCTCTTCAGCACTGTAGCCAGGCTGACAAAAAGTCAGAGCTCTTTCGAGCCAACCATCCCTTTAACGTTAACTAGTAATGACTTCATGAACTTTTTCACAAATAAAATTTTTATCATTAGAGAAAAAATTACCAATAATCATCCCACAGATGTAATATTATCTACAGCTACTCTTAGTACCATTGATGTTAAGTTAGACTCTTTTTCTCCAATTGATCTTTCTGAGTTAACTTCAATAATTACTTCCTCCAAACCATCAACCTGTCTTTTAGACCCCATTCCTACAAAACTGCTCAAAGAAGTCCTGCCATTAATTAATTCTTCGATCTTAAATATGATCAACCTATCTCTAATAATCGGCTATGTACCACAGGCCTTCAAGCTGGCTGTAGTTAAACCTTTACTCAAAAAGCCATCTCTAGACCCAGCAGTCTTAGCTAATTATAGGCCAATCTCCAACCTTCCTTTCATATCAAAAATCCTTGAAAGAGTAGTTGTCAAACAGCTAACAGATCATCTGCAGAGGAATGGTTTATTTGAAGAGTTTCAGTCAGGTTTCAGAGCTTATCACAGCACAGAAACAGCTTTAGTGAAGGTTACAAATGATCTTCTTATGGCCTCTGACAGTGGACTCATCTCTGTGCTTGTCCTGCTAGACCTCAGTGCAGCGTTCGATACTGTTGACCATAATATCCTATTAGAGCGATTAGAACATGCTGTAGGTATTACAGGTACTGCGCTGCAGTGGTTTGTATCATATCTATCTAATAGACTCCAATTTGTGCATGTAAATGGAGAGTCCTCTTCACACACTGAGGTTAATTATGGAGTTCCACAGGGTTCAGTGCTAGGACCAATTCTGTTTACATTATACATGCTTCCCTTAGGCAGTATCATTAGAAGACATAGCATACATTTTCACTGCTATGCTGATGACACCCAGCTCTATCTCTCCATGAAGCCAGATGACACACACCAATTAGTTAAACTGCAGGAATGTCTTAAAGACATAAAGACCTGGATGGCCGCTAACTTTCTGCTTCTTAATTCAGATAAAACTGAGGTTATTGTACTCGGCCCTGAAAATCTTAGAAATATGGTATCTAACCAGATTCTTACTCTGGATGGCATTACCTTGGCCTCCAGTAACACTGTGAGGAACCTTGGAGTCATTTTTGACCAGGACATGTCCTTCAACGCACATAGTAAACAAATATGTAAGACTGCTTTCTTCCATTTGCGCAACATCTCTAAAATTAGAAATATCCTGTCTCAGAGTGACGCTGAAAAACTAGTTCATGCATTTATTACTTCCAGGCTGAACTACTGTAATTCATTATTATCAGGATGTCCAAAAAACTCGCTGAAAAGCCTTCAACTAATCCAAAATGCTGCAGCAAGAGTCCTGACAGGGACTAGAAAGAGAGAGCATATTTCTCCTGTTTTGGCTTCCCTTCATTGGCTTCCTGTTAAATCCAGAATTGAATTCAAAATCCTGCTCCTCACATACAAGGTCTTAAATAATCAGGCCCCATCTTATCTTAATGACCTTGTAGTACCATATCACCCTATTAGAGCGCTCCGCTCTCGCTCTGCAGGCCTACTTGTTGTTCCTAGAGTATTTAAAAGTAGAATGGGAGGCAAAGCCTTCAGTTTTCAGGCCCGTCTTCTGTGGAACCAGCTTCCAGTTTGGATTCGGGAGACAGACACTATCTCTACTTTTAAGATTACGCTTAAAACTTTCCTTTTTGCTAAAGCATATAGTTAGGGCTGGACCAGGTGACCCTGAATCCTCCCTTAGTTATGCTGCAATAGATGTAGGCTGCCGGGGGATTCCCATGATGCATTGAGTTTTTCCTTTCCAGTCACCTTTCTCACTCACTATGTATTAATAGACCTCTCTGCATTGAATCATATCTGTTATTAACCTCTGTCTCTCTTCCACAGCATGTCTTTATCCTGTCTTCCTTCTCTCAGCCCAACCGGTCGCAGCAGATGGCCGCCCCTCCCTGAGCCTGGTTCTGCCGGAGGTTTCTTCCTGTTAAAAGGGAGTTTTTCCTTCCCACTGTCGCCAAAGTGCTTGCTCATAGGGGGTCATATGATTGTTGGGTTTTTCTCTGTATCTATGAAGTGCCTTGAGGCGACTTTTGTTGTGATTTGGCGCTATATAAATAAAATTGAATTGAATTGAATTGAATGATCTTAGGTTACAAACTACTACAGTCAAGTCATTAAGGGAGACGGGATCAAACTGCTCTAAGACAGCTGAGCACACAGGAGAACGACTCAGATCTGAGGCAGCAGTCGGCGAGACAAGAGCCCTAATAGATAGAAGCTTGTTGTTAAAAATGCTAAAAATTCTCCACAAATACTTGGTGAAGAAATGACTCTGACATTATCACGTGAATGAAGAAAGCGATTGAGGACATTAAAAAGTACCTGAGGCCTGTGACTGTTTACTGACCCTAAGTTTAAGACAAACTGTGTCTGCAGGTTTTACAGCTTCTTGGTCAGCAGAAAGACAGACAGTCCTTAAAATCTGTAGAGAAACATACAATCTGTCCTTTTTCCATCTCCTTTCAGCGCGTCTACAGTCACGCCTAAGGGAGCGCGTATGTTCATTCAACCACAGCTCTGATAAATGCTTAGCGCACAGAGTCCTGAACGGAGCAATAGAGTCCAAAATATCAGTGCAGGTAGAATGAAGAATGTCCGAAAGGTCCTCAACACTTTAACAGCTGGAGTTCATTATTCCAGAGTCCATAAAGGCAGCAGAAAAAGCGGCGCTGTTAGAGCATTAAGCGCTCGCTTTTTACGCGCTGAGACGCACGGCTTATCTACCGAGCAGCGCATAGTTAGAGTGAACAACCAGTGTTGGTCAAGTTACTTGAAAAAGTAATCAGTAATTAATTACTGATTACTTCCCCCAAAAAGTAATCCTGTTACTTTACTGATTACTTATTTTCAAAAGTAATTAATTACTTAGTTACTTAGTTACTTAGTTACATTTTAAAAACACGATTTACAACCTGAATAGGTGATAAAGTGATAGATCTTTCAGCCCAATTCTACTTTTTCTGCATAATCCATCATACAAAATGTAATCAAATGGAAAAGTCTCTTTTTTTAACTTGTTTTATTAGTTTTAATCTTTTAACTTTATGCATCAAGCAAAAATTTAATTATATACAACATTCTCTGACTTGAATAAATTAGTTTAACATTTAAACCTATTTTCTGCACATTCCAGCACATAAAATAAAATATTTGTTGTGTTTACACTCAGTCTTTCAAATAGATGCAAGTAAAACACAGCAGAAAATAAATAAAGTCAAAGACTCAGCGGTCCTGTTGCTCTATTTTCACCTGTAAAGCATGAGTAGGGTAGGCAGAGGTTTACCCTGGTGCAGGTGTGCAGCGGTCAATGGAATAATCCGCGAGTTTCTCTGTCAGTTTCCCATTACGTCGTAGCTACTCGGTGCTTGATTGGAAGTTTAGGGGTTTTTTTGCTGTAAAAAGAACTTTTCTTCCCACGCACAACGGACACTAATGTTTTTGTCACTTTTTATGGAATCAAACTCAAAGTAAGGTCAGTACTTCCACGCTTTAATCACTTTAAACGCTCATACTCTCTCCTGCACTCGATATATGATGCACTGTTGATCTGCACACAGCTGTTGTCACTAATGGCGCACTCGCTTACGTCACTGTCGTGAGACATTCTCGCAAAAAATCACGGTTTTAGTAACGCAGTAACGCAGCGTTCCTATGGGAAAGTAACGGTAATCTAATTACCGTTTTTGCAATAGTAATCCCTTACTTTACTCGTTACTTGAAAAAAGTAATCAGATTACAGTAACGCGTTACTGCCCATCTCTGTGAACAACACAGGAAGATGATCGGAGATGCACAACTCAGATATTTCAGTGACGCACACATCCAGCCCGTGGGAAAGCTCCAAGTCTAGTGTGTGACCTTTTTCATGAGTGGGACCAGTAACCCACTGGGTCAAGTTAAAAGAGTCAATAATATTTAAAAAGTCCTTGACCAGAAGTTTAGAGTCACAGCAGACATGGATGTTGAAATCACCAAGGCAGCATCATCAGAAGACATAGCACACCCAGCTCTATCTGTCCATGAAGCCAGATAACACACACCAATGAGTTAAACTGCAGGAATGTCTTAAAGACATAAAGACCTGGATGGCCGCTAACTTTCTGCTTCTTAATTCAGATCAAACTGAGGTTATTGTACTCGGCCCTGAAAATCTTAGAAATATGGTATCTAAGCAGATTCTTACTCTGGATGGCATTACCTTGGCCTCCAGTAACGCTGTGAGGAACCTTGGAGTCATGTTTGACCAGGACATGTCCTTCAACGCACATATTAAACAAATATGTAAGACTGCTTTCTTCCATTTGCGCAACATCTCTAAAGTTAGAAATATCCTGTCTCAGAGTGACGCTGAAAAACTAGTTCATGCATTTATTACTTCCAGGCTGGACGACTGTAATTCATTATTATCAGGATGTCCTAAAAACTCGCTGAAAAGCCTTCAGTTAATCCAAAATGCTGCAGCAAGAGTCCTGACAGGGACTAGAAAGAGAGAGCAGATTTCTCCTGTTTTGGCTTCCCTTCATTGGCTTCCTGTTAAGTCCAGAATTCAAAATCCTGCTCCTCACATACAAGGTCTTAAATAATCAGGCCCTATCTTATCTTAATGACCTTGTAGTACCATATCACCCTATTAGAGCACTTCGCTCTCACACTGCAGGCCTACTTGTTGTTCCTAGAGTATTTAAAAGTAGAATGGGAGGAGAGCCTTCAGTTTTCAGGCCCCTCTTCTGTGGAACCAGCTTCCAGTTTGGATTCAGGAGACAGACACTATCTCTACCTTCAAGATTAGGCTTCAAACTTTCTTCTTACTTAATGATTAAGTCCCTGTGTCATGGTCCTGGGCCATGTGGGCCCAGTATTCTTAGTTTCTTGTATTTTTGTATTTCGTTCCTTATTTAGGCCATGTTTCCTGAGTTGTCCTGTTGTGTTGTTCCCTAAGTGTTTTCCCTTCGTGACTCTTACCCCCTGTGTGGCCCTCTGTGTATTTATGAGCCCTCGTCTCTCTTTGTGTTCATTCCATGTTTCCCCTGCCCGTTATGTCTGTGTTCTCCCCGTGCTCTCTCTCCTCCTGTCTGAACCTCTGTACTTTCTGTTTTACTTTGCCCGTCTCCCGTCAGTGTTGTGTTCACTCCTGCCATGTCTTGTTATGATTATCAGTGTCACCTGTGTTCCCCATGTGCTCCCACTTCCCTCGTTAACCCTCTGTGTATTTATGTCTGCGTCTCCCTCAGTTCTGTGTCGTAGTCTCCCTCATGCTGTGTGTGATGCTCCCTGTGTCTCCTGGTATACTTTATGATTAGCTTTCCCAGTTTAGTTTTGTATTGCCTGTGTTCTATTTTTCCAGCAATTAAAGCTTTGCTTTTGAGTTCAAGTTCTGTCCCCGTGAGTTTGCGTTTGGGTCCTCTCCTGTCTGCCACACAGCCCAAACATGACAGAAGACTACGACCATTACATGGACCCAGCAAACCGCTCTCAGCTAGGTGAGCGTCAGGATGCTGCCTTTGCTGAGCTAGAGGAGGAGCTCTGCTTGAGCCCGTGGCGCACTCCTGACTACGGGCGGATTTTCCGAGGAACTCGGCTGGCTCTCGGTGGTCCCCGGAGCTGCCGAAAGCCCCCACCTACCGCTTCACCTGCACCCAAGCTGCAGCTGCTTCAGGTGGGAGTGCTCCGTTTTTCTTCGGATGCTCACGCTCAGATCCTCTGCATTGCCATCCCACACGTCAGAGGTTCAGCTGTATGCCCCGTCAGCTTCCTCACCTCAGAGGAGGCGACGCTCACGCCGCCGTCACTGTTCACATGTTAAGCAACTCCCGGTGGTGAGTTACACTGATTATCCTTCTTCCGCTTCTCTGGACATTAAGAACAATAGACTCACTCCTGATCCTGTCGATGTGTCCCTGATGGACGATGACATAGACTTGGAAAAAATTTTCCATTTTGCTCCCTCTGAACAGGGAGAAATCAAAGACAATAAGCACTCGCCAAAGGCTGTAAATGCTGTTAAAGGAAAAACTGTGAGCAATGTCACCAGGTCTAAAACACTCAGTTCAGGTTCTGTCAGTTCAGGTTTTGTCAAGTCTGGTTCAGTCATCCCCAAGTCAGCTCACTCTAAGACCGTTAACCCAAGGACTTCAAAGACTGCTAAAACAAAAACTGTAAAACATTGTGGGAAAGAGACAGAGTTTATCTTTGATAGGTCTGTTTTTGTGGACCCAGTGGAGATTCCTTTTGAGCCTGCCCAGGCAAAGACTGTTTGTTCCGAGCGTAATTCTTCGTCCACCTGTGTTTCTCCTCCCAGGGCAGCTCGGGCCCGGCTTTTCTCTACACCCGTTTCAGTCCCTCGGGTAGGGAAAGCTGAAGTCCCGCTGGTCCCTACTCTGGCTCCCAGGCCGGCTGAGGCCCTGTCGGTCCCTGCACCCGTACCAGCTCCTCGGGTGGGGGCAGCAGCTGCTCAGCCATGGCCGGTGCCTGTTCTTGCCCCGAGGGTGAGGGCAGCCGTGACTCAGCTTCCTCCTGCACCCATACCTACTCCTTGGGTGGGAGTGGCCGGCGTCCGGTCTGCCATATCGCCAGTGCCGGTCCCTGAGGTGAGGCAAGCGAGTACACAGCCTGCCGCTGCACCCGTACCTACTCCTCGGGTGGGAGCGGCTCGTGTCTCGCAGATGCCTGCACCAGTTTCTGTGTCCACTGTAAGCTCAAGGGTGTCCGTCCAGCCATATTCTTCGTGTTCAGAAGGCTCAGAAGACTTAGTTCAGCCACTGTCACAACTGCCATCACCACAACAGCCACTTCAACACGTATTGCAGTCTTTTGTTCAGTCATTAGCCCAGTTCTTAGCTCAGGTATCAGCTTCCCCATCAGTTCAGTCTCCCATGCAACCATCTACTTCAGCACCATTAGCAGCTCAGGTCCCCGTGTGTCCAGCAGCTCAGGTCCCCGTGTGTCCAGCAGCTCAGCTCGCACCTGAACCTTTGGCCCAGCTCCCCGTAGCAGTGCAGTTTTCTAGCCAGCTTAACGTTGAGCCAGGGGTACCAATTCTCTCTGGCTCTGCATCAACTCCTGCTGGAAGCTCGGATGAGCTCATCCAGCACTCCGCGGCTCCCGCGCCGCCATCTACCTCGTCCGCTGGGGGTTCCAGTGAGCCCAGCCAGCACCCCCTCGTCTCCGCTGGAGGGTCCGAGGGGCCTGTTCAGCAACCTTCCTCGTCAACTGGGGGGCCCGAGGAGCCCGTCCAGCCACCAGCTGCTCCATCAGCCGCAGCCTCGGAGTCCACGCCGCCGCCAGCTGCAGCCTTCGTGTCTCCACCCACGCCGTCGCCTGGTCCAGCGTCGGCCTCGACTTCAGCTTCGCCTGGTCCGGCCCCCGCGTCGCCTTCGCCTGGTCCGGCCCCCGCATCGTCTTCGCCTGGTCCGGCCCCCGCATCGCCTCCGCCTGGTCCGGCTCCGTCGCCTGTGGCTGCCACGCCACCGTCTGGTCCTGCCTCGTCCGGTCCTGTGCCCACCGGGCCTCGGCCAGTACGCCTGACACTGGAGAGCCGCCGCTGCCTTCCGCACGGCCGGCCTCCTGAACTGCTCCGTCGTCTCCTTCACCGCCGCCGCTGCCTTCCGCACGGCCGGCCTCCTGAACTGCTCCGTCGTCTCCTTCGCCGCCGCTGCTGCCTTCCGCGCGGCTGGCCTCCTGACCGGCTCTATCACCTGTGTCGCCCGCCTGGTCGGCCCCCTGACCGTGTGACCCTTGAACTCTTGTGCCCGCGGGCTCTGGGTCGGCCTCCTGAACTGCACCACTGCTGCCTTCTGCACGACCGGCCTCCAGATACGAGGGGACGTGGCCTGGTGCGTGGCCTCCCTCCAGGCCGACCCCCTGAACTTTCTTTGGACTAGTGTCTTGTGCTCCTGTGTTTTCTGTTGGTGGTTTTGTTTCCTGTTCTGGTCCCTCCGTCCTGGTTCCCCGCCTCCCACCCTGGGTGGGTTGTTTTCTGTTTTTCTTGTTTTTGTTCGCGGGTTGGGGCTGTCGGGTGCCAGCCCTTGAGGGGGGGGTGATGTCATGGTCCTGGGCCATGTGGGCCCAGTATTCTTAGTTTCTTGTATTTTTGTATTTCATTCCTTATTTAGGCCATGTTTCCTGAGTTGTCCTGTTGTGTTGTTCCCTAAGTGTTTTCCCTTCGTGACTCTTACCCCTTGTGTGCCCCTCTGCGTATTTATGAGCCCTCGTCTCTCTTTGGGTTTATTCCATGTTTCCCCTGCCCGTTATGTCTGTGTTCTCCCCGTGCTCTCTCCCCTCCTGTCCGAACCTCTGTACTTCCTGTTTTACTTTGCCCGTCTCCCGTCAGTGTTGCGTTCACTCCTGCCATGTCTTGTTATGATTATCAGTGTCACCTGTGTTCCCCATGTGCTCCCACTTCCCTCGTTAACCCTCTGTGTATTTATGTCTGCGTCTCCCTCAGTTCTGTGTCGTAGTCTCCCTCATGCTGTGTGTGATGCTCCCTGTGTCTCCTGGTATACTTTATGATTAGCTTTCCCAGTTTAGTTATTGCCTGTGTTCTATTTTTCCAGCAATTAAAGCTTTGCTTTTGAGTTCAAGTTCTGTCCCAGTGAGTTTGCGTTTGGGTCCTCTCCTGTCTGCCACACAGCCGAAACATGACACCCTGTATTCCACCGTTATATGGAAATCAGCCATTATAACTTGTGTCAAATCTACTTGTACCTCACAGTTTTCTAAGCACACAGAGAGCAGTAAACCTCAGAGCAGCTGCACATCAGACTGTGCAAAAAATCTAGAAGAGAAAATATTTCGACCCATTTCTAAATGATTCTTGTGACCATGCTGCACCACAACACCTGATCTCTGGTTTCCTGACCTCTTCAATCCCACTTTAATACTTGACTAAACTCATTTTCCTGTTTAGGTGTTGAGGCAAAGCTGCCCATCTACAATGCAGGCAACAGCAAATGGAGCTATTTTTTATTCCCTTTGAGTTTTTTCTACTTTTGTGCTACAAACTGTTCAAGCTGATTAAATTTATTAGAATAAAAGTTCAGATAATTTTCTCATATTAATGTTGGAGGTAGAAATTCAGGTAACTTTGCACAAAAACTGGCAGAAATTTCCTTCAAAGATGGAGTTTTTACTTTAATACTGTGAGTACATTTCAGAGCCTGTACTCTTTTACCTTTACTTAAGTAAAGAAGTTGAATCAGTATTTAAGCTTTAACAGGGTATTTTAACACAAACATCAGTCCTTCTACTTAAGTATGTTTGACACTTTGTTTAATCATCATTTTTAATGATCAAATATAATTATGTTTGTTATTTGTGGATTTTAAATGTCCTTGACAGAGACAGATGATGATCATTATCCTGCACTGTGCTCTCAGGTTTGGTCGAGCTAGCACAAAGAATGGCTATGTTGAACTTCCTCCTGGGATCTACACTAAGAAGTGAGTCCAACATTAGCAGGGTCTCTTTCCTTTATCTGGATTCACTTTAGCATTCACAGTCACGTGAAGCTTGTTATTAACTCGATAAGTCAACCCAGGGTTTCAGCTGAGCGCTCACATGAAACACATGGTGTTGGCAGCATCTGATCAATCATATTCATGGAGACGTGTATCAGCAACAGAGCAGCTGAGTTTGCAGAAGGAAGTCAAACTAAACCACAGGAACAATATGAGGAGATTACACACATAATAAAATACTAGCAGTAACACAGCTGCTGCAGACAAATCAGTCGTGTGATCGTGTGTGAGAGGAGAAGGACTGTAAAGGAGTTTGGTGTTAAAAGCTCTGTATGAATGTGGGAGACTTTGAAGGGCTTTAAAAAGGCCAATATAAAATAAAAGGCAGCAAAATTGCTGAGTGTGAAAGTCACCAGACTTATCAGACCTCTGTGATTAAGACCTGTAAGAACACCTGTTTGTACTTGTTGGCATTATATCAAACACACACGTATATTAAGCCTTTGTTTGAACTCTGGTTGAATTTGATACTTTCAGACTGTGAAACATCACAGAGGCTGCAGCTGCAGATCTTTTATTCACCTGGAAATTTACTTTAAATGTTAGATGGAAAATGTATTGCTCAGTTTAACCAAAGTAAGAACAAGAATCCATAAACCTTCATAAAGACAAACATCTCCCAGAACATTGAGCTGCTGAAGTGTCACTGAAGGGAAAAACTATTTGTCCTCCTCCATCCAGCAACACCTGAAACACCTGAGTGGAAGCTCCTCCCTACACTGTGTTTGAAGCAAAGCACAAAGGAGACACCTGCTGGAGCAGCTGGAGTCCTACAGACACTCAGCCTCTTCACTACACAAACACCTCCTACAACATCCACTCTTTCCACTCTGACTGCTGTGTTTGTGGAAACACTCCAACACACACCGCTTCACACACCAACATAGAAATGTGTGAAAAAGAGCTGAGCTGATATTAAACATGAGGATTTATTCAAAAATACAGAGTCAGGAACAACATCTAGACACACATTACCTCTCAGCAGCAGAAGAACAGCCTTTAAAGTTTAGACCAATACCCTTCGAGACGTTGCTCTTTAAGGAAACACAGCTGGGTTCAGGTCCAGGAGATTCTGGCCTCTTATTGATCCTAAAAGAAAAACAATAAATGTCACAGCTTCATGAGACAGGAAGGAAAAACTGGAAATATTAAATTAAAGACATGATGAACAATCTCATAAAAATAATGTACTTACTCTTTGTCACATAAAACAGTTTTGTTAAAGTTTACAAGAATATACTTCGACTTGTTGCTCTTTAAGGAAACACAGCTGGGTTCAGGTCCAGGCTCTGGATTAGTTTCAGGGTTATGTCCAGCTGAGCCTGGTACGCCCCACAGCTCTGGGCTTTAAAACAACACACACAGAGGTATGAGTGTGAATAATGATGGAGCAGTGATGTGAGTGCTGAGCTGTGACATGGAGAAGAGTCATGGACAGTTAGAGATGGTCATCTCACCTCTGAGCTTTGGTCTGGCTCTCATGTTCCCCACACAGAGTGCTTTTAGAGGGAGGGACTCCTTCCTCTCTGTCCTCACACTGATCCATGCTGCTCAATTCACATCAGCTCACACACACTTTCTACTTTCACCTGCAGAGGAAACACAAATCATTCATGTGCACATAAACCAAAATCCTCCTTTCCATCATGTGTGCTGTCCAAATATCAGCTGAATGCAGTCAGACAGCAGTGTGAGGCACAGGAAGCTGCCATCAGCTGCTCTACTTCTACTATCAGTCCACTAGATGGAGCCATGAAGCACACATGATGCATTCACTGACACACACTGATTCACTGTGACTGGAAGTTTAAGTACATTAAGCCTCCACTCATCTACATTGTGCTTACAACCCACTGCCCCCCATCTTCCACCCCCATCAACCTCCTGGGGCCAGGAATGACTGGAACTGAATTGGAAACGGGCGTAATCAAACATAAATCTGTTATTCTTATCCAACCCGTCTGCCTGGACACAGTTTGCTGACCAATCATGGAGCCTATGATTCGCTTGGACAACAACTTCATGAATGTGGAAATGAAACTGAGTGTCAGCTGAGTGTCGAGCAGAAGAGGAGTCAGAGAAAAGTGACAGAGCTGCTGACTTTACAAAGAAAACTAAAACCATGTTGAAGAGATTAAACAGATAATACAATCTAACAACAACAACACAGCTGCTGCAGACAAAACACATGTATGAGTGTGTGACAGGAAAAGCACTGAACAGAAGTTTACTATTAAAAATGCAGCATGTTGTAAAAAGTTTGGTCAGTGAGACTGAAAAATGGCTGCATGAGTTACTATTGTGAACAAACCCCTATAAGAACCCTGATATTACCTGAATAAGATCAAATCCTGATACGTAGTGCAGACCTTGGTAAGAGATGCGGTCCAACTGGAATTAACCTTTGGTTTGTTTTAGGCCATGTCAGTCTCTGAGTAACAAATACAACACAATCCTCTCCTTTCTGTTTGGAAGAGCCAAACGAAGTTATGTAGGTAGCACACGGATCATCTTTTTCCCTGCTAGGAGGCCTGTTGGGTTTAATTGCATATTACAATCTAAGATAAAAACTAAATTCACAAAAAGTTCTGCTCTAGTTCCTCCTGTTTCCTCCCTTTCCAGTCTTCTGAGTGTTAGCCCTCCGCAGAAGTTGATTATACAAGACGCACGGAGCTGATAGTTTGCTTCTCGCCAACACACCGTGGTCTATTATTGTGAGCGCACAGCCCTAGCCCACCCGTTTATCTGCCAGAACTTGAGCTTCAACGCTCAGTTTTACGGTAGTGCTGTGCGTTTTGATTCCCTTTTTGCTGATCAAACACAGATACAACCCACCTTGATTTTTCAGGAAGTTTAACACGAAATAAGAAGAAACCCACATGGTGTGGCATGTTTGTTTTTGTCACATCAAGGTTTGTGCTTTTCTTCCTTGTCCAGGGTGTGCCCCGCCTCTCGCCCTATGACAGCTGGGATAGGCTCCAGCGCCCCCGCGACCCTGAAAAGGATAAGCTGAAGCTGATGGAGGATCGCTGTTTTTTTCCTCAGGGTTTTGTGATGCCTTTTTGTTTTTGAGAGTCTTTTGTGTTTTAGTTTGGCTCTTTGTATATAAGGATGGTTAATAGTTTGCTTTAGGATTTACTATATCCCATGTACCCTGTTTTCATATTGTAGTTTGTCTTCTTGGTTTTGTAACACTAAATATCTGCTTTTGTGATCCCTTTCTGTACTTCAGTTATGTCCCTTTGTCTGTCTTGTCTCTCTGTTTGTCTGTCATTGTCTGATTTCCCCATCTGTCATGTTTCCCATTCACTTATATTTCCTTTCTGTTTTCTACATGTCTGCGTATGTCTCTGTGTATCATTTCCTCTTTTTTATCGTCTCATGTCTTGTGTACTTAGCTTTGAGTTTTACTTCCCCCATTTGGTTAATGATTTGTTCCCATCAGTGTCTCAGTCTCGTCTGCATTTATCTATCTCATGTTCCCCTGTCCAGTCTGTTCTCCTCTATGTAATTTAAGCCTTGTTCTCCATGTTTTCCTGTTTTATTGTTTTAACTGTTGCTTCCTGTGGCTATTGTAGTTTTCTCCTGCATCATGTCTCTCACCCGTTGCCTCTCGTCTCATTATCCAGTGTGTATTTATTGTCCCCGTCTTCTTGTGTACTTTGTGCTTTCCTTGCTCTGTGTTCCCATGGTTTTGGGGGCGGTGGTGTGGGATTGATTAAGGAAATGGCTGAGTTAATAGGAATGACCAAAATGAGACAAATAAATCGATCTTCAATAAGAGAAAGGATTATTCTAAGAAGGAATATTTTTGATGGATCAGAATTATATAATGAAATATGAACAAAATCTTTTGTTAATCATTGTTTATTAACTGAACCTTGTTGAATTTGAGTAGAACTGTTTTTTAATTTGGCAGAAACACGGCAGCAGTTTGAAATGAAACTATCCAGGCTGTAGAGCAGACGAGCAAAGTCAAGAATCCACTGAGATTTTCATGACAATAACTAAGAAGGAGTTCTTAAATGAATTGTTGATACGCTGTTATAATAATCCACTGAGCTTATTGAATTTGGGGAGAAATGTCCTTTAATGTGCAATCACACAGTGGGCTGAGATGAAACTGCACACAGTGTGGGTGTCCCAGAAGAGGAATCAGTTAGAAATTTAGTGTCAGCTAGTAAGCAAGAATTTAAAAAATATTGTTACAGATATCAAATTTGTTCTGTTATATAAAACTGTAATTTATACTAGTCAGGTGGATCATCAACGATCATCAATCAGTGCAGTACCAGCAAAATTCAGACAGACACACAAACACACACATGCACAATTTTACTGTCTTAACACAGAATCATAAATCTAATTAGAATATGCTATAGTCCTTTAAATACCAATTTAAATATATTTCAAAAATATATTACAGCTTTTTTCAGTCTGTTGAACAAAAATCCCCAAAGAAGAAGAAGCACTACCATAAAACTTTGTGTAAAAGTGCAAGAAAGTTTAAGAGGCTTACAAATGACGGCTCACATAACTGCGGTGTTACAAGTCAACCTCGTTCATATCTGTCATCATGAACAATGCTATGGTTTGTGCTGGAGCGAAGCTGCACACAGCTGATATTATCAGAAACAATACATACTGATTCGATTACCTTCACACGCAGATTCACACAAAGACGACCAGCTGCATCAGCGAAGTTTAGAGAACAGACAGTGAAACTTAAAAAAAGGAAACAGACAGATTTGTGGGAATGCTGGGGCTGGGGAACATTAGTAATTAGAAACACAAAATGTTTCTAAGCATTTGTAAATGTTTGTTGGAGGGTTTAGAGGAGCTGAAATCATTTTGTGCGAAAGTTAAAGTCAAACACACTCTTAGTAGAGAGAGTCTGTGTCTGCAGATCAAACAGGTCTCACTGTGATGTCCCTTTAGTCAGACTCTGTCTCTGCTACATTAATGACTGAAAGCTGTCACATTCTTCTTTAGTTAATACTCTTTAAACCAGGTGTACACTTTTAGTTTAATACATTATAGATTCTCTGATGAAGAAATACGGTATATATATGTAACCTGATGAAGCGGTATCTAAAATGTTTTTATGTTTGACATACCAAGACTGTTTCACACTGCAGGAGTTGCAGATGATAAAACAAAGACTGTAAAGCTAAGCAGTTTGTTTGCTGTTTATCACTGCCTGTCCATTAGTCAAATTAATATTACTTTTATCAAAAATAATTTCCCGTCTGTATTTGGTCTTCCTCCATAGTCGCCATAGTCACATCATTGTGTTTTGTTGATGTTTCCCCTCCTTGTGATTCATTGAGTGTTCCCATGTCTGTTTCGCCCCCGGTCCCTGTGTGTCGAGCCGTGTCTCTTTGTTTGTATCCTGTTTTATTTGGACAGTCTCGTGTCCTGTGTTCAGTTTTGCTTTCTCCTGTCTCATCACATCTAATTTGTTCCTGCTGTGTCCCCATGTGTTTCCATTTCCCTTATCATCCCTTTGTGTATATGTTGTGTGACTTTCCGTTTCTTCATTGTCAGGTTGTCTGTTTATTATGCGTTATGTGTCGGGGGCTGGATCTGTGACCCAGTATTTTGAGTTCACTGTGTGTGTTTTTGGAGGTCTTATATTATATTGAATATATGCTTAGTTCTTGTGTTGCCATTATTAGTTAGGATTTAGTTGGGTGTTATTCTAGCTTAGGTTTCCATCTATGTCCAAACACAGCACACAGGTGGGATGTGCAGCACGAGTGCTCTCTGCTCCTCACAGAGAGGTGATGGAGACGATTCCTGAGGTCCAAAAAACATCTGTTGGTGCTGAGAAACTCTTTCTGTATACCACAGACTAGACTAGAGACGGATGATACTTGGGTAAATTTGACTGGGATCTAATAACAATGACTTCAGTACTTCATGAGTGATGTATTATTGTTGGTCAGCGTCACATTTTTTCCCTCAATCACTGTAATAGCTGCAGCAGTGCTGGTGTTGGGGTTTGTCTTTTTCTGTTGCTCCACTATGCTGCTTGAAGAAAAGTTACCTTTTCACTTTCTAGTATGTCGTTTTGTAATGTGTCTTATCTTATTAACATGATAGTGATTTATTGATTCTAACCCTAAATCTATCTAGTAATGTCTGCACATATTTTCAGTACTGATTTTAAAGTGTTTTAATCCTTCTGTCACTCAGGGAACCCAATAAGGATTCAAATACTTCAAAAGTCAACCAATGACATTGATGTGTAAGACTATTTAATAATTATTTATTTTTTATATTTCATTTATTCATTCATTCTTTGCACTGTGATTTAACCCATCTTTGTGTAAAGCAGGGGTGTCAAACTCCAGGCCTTGAGAGCCAGCGTCCTGAAGCTTTTAAATGTATCTCTGCTGCAACACACCTGAATAAAATTATTAGGTCATTAGCATGACTCTACCCTACTCAAGTAAATTTAAATAAATGTAAGTACATACCACCAGGTAGCTCCACTCGTACCCAGTGTAACGGGAAGTGAGAGGGTTAGGTTTTGGCGCTTTGAATGTTCAGTTGTGTGATGCAGCGATTAACGTTTGAGTAAAATATTGGGCTCCCTCGTGTCTTCCCTACATTCCTCCACAATGTACGTTTTTGCAAAAATGTACTTCTAGAAGTACTTTTATTGCACGATGTTCATTCACTCATGAGCTGCTGCAACATGAATCAAATGGCTGAACTGCCACCTTGGCGTGCAGTCAAGTTCTACAGTCTGCTAATGATCTAATAATAAGTATTAATATTCCTCACTCACCTTACTAAATGTTTGTGAACACAGCCAGAAACATTTGCATCACAAACACAGACTAGTGTTTATTAGCAGAAGCTTTTGGGTGGTTGCTCTCAAACCTGTGTACAAGTTTAAGCATTAATGGTCCCTTCACTGATTTCCAGGTATCCAATGTCAGGGCTAACAGATGGATTCAGACGCAGGCAGCGTTCTGGCAAGCAAAGGGTTGACAATTTATTAACACAGAAGGGAAACCACAGTGATGTGTATATACAGTGAATGGGGCAGGGCTTCAGGGCTCCAGGGGAAGGAATCCACACTCGCTCCCCACTCGGCCCAAACTCCGCCACTCCTCTTCTTACGCACACTCGCTTCTCCACAGCCACTCTCGCTCCAATTTCCACTTATGTTGACACACACAGGGATCACAGGTCAGGGTCCGCCACCAGTTCCGGGGAGATCTAAACACAAAGAGTCCAATTAGATCAATACGCCACACAACACTGAGAGAGTTTGTCTTAGGAGAGCTGAGAGCACGAACATGGGAGGTTCAACATTCCAGTGCCGAATACTCCGTGCCGCAGCGTTAAATAGGCAAGGGGGACGCCGCCTGATCAGCAACAGGTGTAGAAATCACCGCAGATACGTGGGCCAAGGGTGAGAGCCCACAATGAGCTCCACCCAGGGAAGCAGGAGAGAAAACAAAACAAACCTGTGGCCAACATGAGCGAGCCGGAGAGGCACAGGGACCATGACAGCCAATACCAAGTGCACAAGTTCACCCCAGATGGTTCCTCTTCTCTGTAACTTGGAGGATGTGGAGTAGGCTGTATTTTAATCAAAGACATATCAATCAATCAATCAATCAATCAATAACCATGTCTAAAAACAACACAGGTTGACCAAAGTGCTGTACACAGTAAAAGAAAAAGTAAAAAGTAGAAACAAATACACACAATGAACAAAACAAAAAATAATCCCAAATTTCATTTTTTTTTCTGAAGGGGTCAAACACTTTTATGCAAGAATGACAGCGAGGTGAAAAACCTTCACCCGCAAGAAAACTCGAGCTGTGACTCATAGTATGAACACACACCTCACAGTAACACACTTCAATTGTTTAATGTGAACTTTTTGCCAAGCTAGCTAATCCTGACCAACACACCAGACACAGAAGATAAAGGAACCATGTTTTACTGTTAGAGACAGAAAGGTTAAAACATTTTGGCAGAGGGCTAAAAGGGGCTAAAATTTCCCAAAAAGAAATTCCATTTGACCAAAAACACTTAATTTGTAAAAAATTAAGTATATAGTTATGAATCATGAACAAATAATTAACAAACTGGGGTTTATAAATCGTGTAACACATCCTTATGGTAAGAAATTTTACCTTAATGCGTTACATGTGTTAGAAGTCAATGTATCTTTAACAATATACTCCTTATTTTATATCTCCTGATCCTTCACAGAGCTGCATGAACCTGTTGTTGATGTCAGAGAGTCAAACTCTGCTGAAGAGTGGGTTGTTTCCTGTTCAGCCACTGGTCGACCTGCTCCCACTGTAACACTCTCACAACAAGACCTCAGCTTCTCACAGTACAACACTGTCAGTGTGTCCAACACCAACGCTACATTCACTGTCACCACTACAGCTGTGCTCTCAGGTTCACGTAAACACAGCACACAGGTGGGATGTGCAGCACGAGTGCTCTCTGCTCCTCACAGAGAGGTGATGGAGACGATTCCTGAGGTCCAGCAGACGTCAGATTATCAGTGATGGTGAGAAACTGAGATGCAATAACAATGCATTGTGCTAGTATGCATTTTCTCTTTGATCAATAATTGATGTATTCATTTTGATCAGTGTCACATTTTTCCTGCTTTTTCAAGTTTCCTCCTGGATCATTGTATTAGCTGCAGTATTGGTGATGATGGTCTTTGTCAGTGTTGCTGCTCTGCAGCTACTCTTTAAAGAAAAAGACCAGATAACTTTCATTTTTCATTTCTTGTCATTTTTTTCTACACCAAAATCTATCCAATAATATCTGCATAACATTTTCTACTTGTGATTTAGTTATTAATTCTTTGCTTCATGATTCAATCGGTCTTTGTCTAGTATTAAATTTTATGTTTCCCATTTAATCCCACTGGCTTTAAAGTGTTTCACCAGATTTTTACGAAGTATTTCCAGTCTTTTGTTGTCTCTGTCCCAAATGTTCTGAAATGTGTTGCATGTATTCAAAGAAGTTGGACTTTACCAAAAAATGTACTATGTACTTATAAACTTACATTTATGAAAGCTGAACAAACATTGATGTACTTGACTTTTGTAACAGTGAAAAGGCGATCTGTTTTTATTGATAAATATATATGTTTGCATTACTGTTATTTAGATTGCCATGTTAGAACGTAGCAAACAACATTGTTTGTTCCTCTATGGTTTCTTTATTTTTACAAATCTAAATGTTTTTTGTCAAAAGATTAATAATTTCATATTGAGGTCAGATGGTCAGCAGTTTTGATGTTTTTGCAGAGATTTTATTTTTTGCAAAATAGCACAAGTAAACATTAAAAGTAGTTCCTAAATCAAGGCATTTATTATTAAGGCGGCCATTATTATGGCCCTGTGTGGAAAAAGTGATTGCCCCCTAAACCTAATAACTGGTTGGGCCACCCTGAGTAGAAACATCTGCAATAAAGCGTTTGGGATAACTGGCAATGAGTCCTTTACGAGGTGCTGGAAGAATTTCTGCCCACTCATCTTTGCAAAATTGTTGTAATTCAGCCACACTGGAGGGTTTTTGAGTATGAACCACCTTTCCAAGGTCACAGCACCTCAATCAGATTCACGTATGAACTTTGGCTAAGCCATTCCAAAGTCTTTATTTTGTTTTACTTAAGCTGCTTAGAGGTGGACTTGTTGGTGTGCTTTGGATCAAGTGCACTTCAGCTTGTGGTCGTGAACAGATGGCCAGACATTCTCCTTCAGGATCCCAGAAACTGGATTCTGTTCATCTTGACGTTGCATCTCCAGACTGAGAGATCTCAATTACTTTGTTTCTTATTTGCTTCTGAATTTCCTTGGATTGCGCCATGATGTGTAGTTTTTGAGGATCTTTTGGTCTACTCTACTTTGTCAGACAGGTCCTGTTTAAGTGATTGATTCAGCACAGGTTTGGCAGTAATCGGGCCTGGCTATGACTATGGAAAAATTGTATATTTTCTATTGATAAATGCAAATATTTTATGTCTGTTATGTGCATTGCCGTGTGGAGAATATAAGGAAAAAAATTGTGTGGTTTACATTGTTTCTTCCTCTTAGATTTCTTGATTTTTTTTAAAAATTGCAATAACTTTATGTTAATTTCAGTGCACTTTCACATTTCTTTAAATTCAAACTACAGTCCTGTGAATAACTAGAAACACTTCTAGCAGCACAAATGTGAGCTAATTGTTTTCTGCTTGACTTTATCAGTCTCTCATATTGTTGTGGAGGAATGTTGGCCCACTCTTCATTACAACGTTGCTTCAGTTCTTTGAGCTTTGTGGGCATTTATTTAAGCACAGCTCTCTGAATGTCCCAGGTTGAGGTCTGGACTTTGACTGGACTTTGCTTTTCAGCTATTCTGCTGTAGATTTGCTGCTGTGTTTGGGATCATTGTTCGACTGCAAGACCTAAACTTTACCTATTAAACAGTTAACTCTGTATTTTACACTTTATGTGAATATTGTTGCAGATTTCAATTCTTAATGTTTTTATAACTTTGTTCTTTCTTATATTTAATATTATACAATATTTATACTTCATGTCTCTGTCTTCTTTTGAACACTCCAGCACAGCATCACTATAACTTTGTCCTCACTGACAATAAAGCTGTTTTATATATTTCATTGCAAATGTTTCAAGCAATTTGTAGCTGTATCTTAAGATATTTTGTTAATAATATAGTATTTTATATTGTTTTTTTCCCCATATTTGAGAAATATTTAACATGTAAAAGTCTGTTTATGTACAATTTGGTGATATTAGCCCTGATTATTGGAGGAACTTGTACATGAAGCAGATTTCTGAGACTTCAGATTTTAAGGTTGTTGTCATATAATCTAAATGATGGCAGATTAACGTTCCCTACCTCTGTCCTACAACCACAGGACTCCTTTGCATTCGACTGATAGAAATTTCAAGCTCAGTGTTAATGAAGATTTCAAAGGCCTTAGTGCAGGGGTAGGGAACGTCTAAAACCTGCAGGGACACCGGCCCTCGAGGCCTGGAGTTCCCTACCGCTGCCTTAGTGTGAAAGGAATGAAGCTCTAGCGCCTCCCAGTGGTTGAAAAGAGGTACACAAGAGGTTTTTGCAACCTGCTGTTTAATGAAGGTAATCAGCTGGGACAAAGGTACATTATGAGATTAATATCTCTGACAAACCTCTACCTCAATTAAAAGATGCATTTTGATTTACATGAATGCATTTCATCTTCTCTGCAAAGGCTACACAACCTTCTTTGCCATTTGAGTGTGGCCAGTCCAGCTGAAACCAGCTCATTACTGATGGCATGAAAACGATCTGTGAGGTAACATTTTTACTGTCATTCATTCCTGTTGAAAACTTGTCATGTGTTTGCTTAGGTTCTTCTCAATAATCCTCCCGTATCCTGTGTAAAAACTACCCGAGCTTAAAGTATACAGACTGCCGGGAGGGGCGAGACGGGAATTTTCATTGCATATATATATATATTAAAATACAGATAGCAGCAGCCACGAAAACATAGGCAAGAGAGAGCATAGCAGTGTCGTAGATGTAGCCAAATAAGACAGATAAATTAAGATGGAAAATCCCCAAAACAAAACCCAATCTTTAGTGTGGGAGCATTTCCATGTCATTCCCAAAGGTGTAATTATTTTCAGCGACTGCAAACTGGGCCCTGTTTCAGGAAGCCGGTTTAGAAAACTCAGAGTGAAAAACGATACTCAGGGTTGAGTAACCCCGAACTGTCCAACTCGGAATATTCGGTTTCAGAAAGGCTGATAACAAGTAGTTCAATCAACGCGGAGTTGCTTTAACCCCAAGTTAAGCACGCGCACGAGGATACATAAAGCCCTGATAAGCGGAGCACAGATTAAGCGAGTGACCATGGAGACGGAGGGAAAGAAGGCGCGGTCAATGTATTTTACAGCGCTTGACGGCGAAATTCTGATGGCAGCCATATGCTGATAACATGCAAATTCCGCGGAAAAAAGTAACACAGCCTCAGCTGCAAAAGAAAGGGAGCATGCATGGCAAAACATAGCCGACAGAGTCAATGCGTGAGTGTTAATTTAACACTGGAATTCCCAGCTTCTACCGTTCTACCTTTAAAAGCCGGAGAGCAGTCAAGTCAAGAAGGCTTCTACCTTAGACCCCCGCGGAGTCATCATTTTGCGTTTCTACCTTTAAAAGCCGGAGAGCAGTCAAATGCTGGAAGTGGAAGCTAAATTGGCTAGTCATTCATATGTATATTGGGTCGTTACCTAGGAATTCTGGAGGGAGGGGATTGGGGGAGAAATCAACACACATGAGTCTAGGTCCTTTGTTGCTGACATTTATTGATAAAAACAGTAGTTTCATTTCATGTTATTTCCTTTTTCATTTCAAGCAAGGAAGTGGATGTAGTTAGTAAGTAAGATATTTCAGACATGGCCTGGCCACAGCCTGGCCACTTGGCTTCCACATTTGTGATAATGTTGGCAGCATCACATATGATCTTCACAGTGCAGAGAACACAAATTAGCATCCATTACTATAATGAAATAATTTGTTAGTTTGAAATGCTACAGGGAGCTATGTACCTGTACATTAATGCTGTGGAAAGACTTCCTGTTCACATAGTCTCCTTCATTTACTGAAGGAGCAATGATTGGAATGTGAGTGCCATCTATACAGCCAATCACGCCTGGGAACCCTGAAAATAAATGTAAAATTTAAGTAGTAGTCCAAGTATCACCACATCATAAATTAAGTTTTGGTCATCCTGATACCTGCAATTTTGTGGAATCCCTCTTTGATAAATCTTGTGGGTCTGTGACCGGGGAACACCACAGACGAGTACAGGAGACGTTTCAGTGCAACTGGAACATTCCTGACTGCCCGACAGACGGTAGCCTTGGAAACGTGCTCAGCGTCACCAATATTATACAGAAAGCTCCCGTTTGCAAAAAACCGAAGTGCAATACAAATAATATGTAATGAACTGAGAGAATGTCCGCGATGTGTCACATGCGTAATATATGGCCTGAGGATGTTATCCAAATAACTTATAGATTGTGCTGAGAAACGGTAACGTTCGCACAGAAAATCATCAGGAAATGATAAAATGTCCAAACGCGCTCTAATCACTCTCTCCCGGCGGAGAGCTCTGCAGAGAATTCGGGCTTCACGATCTACTGGCTCTTCAAGGCAGGGGCACGCCATGTCTGACACTTCCTACTGTCAGGTTTCCGACAAAGGGGCGGAGACAGTCAGGGTTAGTTGTAGTAAACCTGCTAGGGGGCAGGTTAGCTTCACGGAGTGTGTCGTCATGGTGACTCACTGAGGCTTCATCTGAACTCGCTTTGTGAAACCGAAAACCCAGAGTTTTCGTTAACTCAGGGTATACTTACTCAGTTTTTCCACTAAACCGGCTTCCTGAAACAGGGCCCTGATGTTTATGCTACAGCCTGTTTACCAATATAATCAATATCAGATATCAGAGCAACAGAAACGTCGGTGATCAGGACGCTGGGACTGAGAACAGGAAGTGGCTCAAACGTCACAGTTTCATAACGTCACCCTGAACTCCACTCACGGAGTTTTTGTCGCCATTGTAGTTTTTAAAGTCCCGTTATAAAGGCGGGTCTTTCTGTGAATCCGCACGCTCATTGGCTAATAGCTCGAGATTGACACCTCGTTATCCAATGAGCGTGCGGGAACTTCCGACATAAAGTTGTTTCCTTTGAAAAACCAAAGTCTGATTATTTTTGCCTCCACTGACGGAGCCTGTTGTTCCCGCCACAGAGACACAGTAATGTCAGAGCGGTGTTAACACTCACCCTGCCTCAGCACAGCTCTCACTCTCCTCCTGCTCTCTCACACTAAACGGAGGCTCAGCTAAACTCACTTCCTCTCTATTTACAGGAAACCAGCGCTCAGAGGAGCCGACCGGCCTCACATTTCACCCACAGACACGAACAGCGTGGAATTATTTTATGTCATAAGAAGAAACATATTCATGTAAACACTCACCTGCCTCAGCTCCACCTTCCTCCTCCTGCTGCTCTGAACGGAGGCTCAATGCTTTCACTTTCACTGCTGCTCCCTAAACACAGAGGATGCTGGGACTTGTAGTGTTTTCCTTCCGGTGCGGTCTTCCTCTTTGTTTGTTTGTGTTTGTGTTCAAGTTATTTCGATCATGTAAACATCAACAGAACACGAAGCCACACAGAGTTTGTATGTCGAGGTGGGTAGGAGGGTTTGAGGGTTTGGGGAGGGGTCAGAGGGAAGAGGTCTCTCAGTCCTGACAATCCACATTGATGGCACAAGGCTTCAGGCTTAAAGTTAAATTTAAATAAATGTGAACTATTGGCATTAAAGGAGTGTCATTCACAATTACTGTCAGTGTTGCCACAGTTACTTTGAAAAAGTAATATATTACGGACTACTGATTACTCCTTCCAAAAGTAACTTAGTTACTTTACTGATTACTTTATTTTTAAAGTAACTAAGTTAGATTACTAGTTACTTTATTAGTTACTTTCAGAAGCTGCCAATAACACTCCCCACTGCCTCAACATAAAAACATCAACCGATTTTGCCAATACTCACTTTATTGGAAGTGTATTTTAACAGTAATGTCAACAATATATCTCCTGACATTTGAAGTTGAACTTAACTTTTTTCCTGACAGAAATACTTGTTTGTATGAAAATAAAGACAGTTTTGTTACTTCACTTAACATAAATACTTTTTTATAAAAAAACAAACAAACAAACAAAGAGTCTTTCTTGACTTCCCTTAAGATACTTTTTATACCATCCACATGTAAGCACTATTGTCCGCTTTTGTAACTTTGGACTAATCTTATGAAAAAAAAAAAAAAAAGAGACTGCAGGTCCAACTTAAATTGCTTTACTTCCTTGCAGGTAATTGTTTTAAGTTAATCAACTTGAAAACTTTAATAAGTTTATTAAGTGACTTTGATAAACTTAACTATTTACAAGTAATTGAATTATTTAAATTGGATTCCCCATTCTCTGTTTTTTCAGTATATGTTGTCATCGCATGTTATGGGGGAAACAGTAGAGTGGAGCGAGTAAACCAGTGGTTGTACCTCATTAACAGAAGCTTCTCAAACCTTTTGTCAGAAAGTCGATTTCTTTTAGGCGTGAGCACCAAACCTCCCAGACTAAAAAGTCGCTCCACAGGAGCACTTGATGGGGTTGGAGTGTTATACTTTAAAAAAATTGTCTTTATGCTTGAAAATTTATGCAGAATCTGAAGGTCGTAGCCTGACATCAGGTAGTCCATGACTTCTTTTTCTGCAGAATAGGTCTCCTCCTCTGGCTCTGCCTCAAAAGTGAAAAAGTCCATCTCACCTTGGCTGCTAGATGTAGTAGCACTGGGCACACTGGCAGGGTTTTTTGCCAGAGGAGCAGTGGTGCAACACTCTGCTGTCAGAAGCTGTTTTACTCGCTCCCTCCTTCCTGCATCTCTCAGCCATCGGAGTTTGAATTTTGGACAACTGGCAGCTGCAAGAAGGGCATCTTTGTCATCCAGCACACCGGCGAAACGAGTCTGAATAGCCTAAAAAACATAATTGATATTTTTATGCCTACAATTTATTATGTTATTGAATTATTTGCAAACCATGCCTAATATGAGATCAGTATTATGGATTTATTTTGTTTTAGGTTACTTGTAAACATTTTAATTGTTTTAATCTTATTTTTCAATGATAATTAATATTCTGTTCCATGTTTGTGAATTGTATGAAGCAAAAAATCTGACTAATTTCAAGATAGAGCGTACCTGTACAATGGCATCTGGAAAGCCTGCAGTCATCCTGGAGAGGTCATCTTCACAGCCTGGGTCTTCTGCATCAGAACTTCAAGTGTTGGTAGTAAAGTTCCATATGGACAGTCGCCTTGTAAAATGTCCAGTGCTGCAGTCAGAGGTTTCATGGCCATGCAGTACTCATGCAGGAACTGGTATTCTTGATCTTTGAAGCACTTCAGTCCTAGCTTTGTGCACAGAGTATTCAGCTCACCCATGGGGATTTCTGCAATTCTCTTTACAGCATCAAAAAAGGAATTCCACCTTGTGGATGTTGGTATTAGGAGCTTTCTTTTGCTGATTTCTTCCACTGTTTCTGATGCAAGTGTAGATCTACTCGATTTGGTCCAAAGAGCTGTGCATTTTGCTGTGCTGCTCCTATACACAGCCCTGCTCTCTGCATTGGTTGTTAAATGTTTCTCCACATCACTTGTGCAAATTATGTTGATGGTGTGCGAAGCTGACCATCACTTTCATTCTCAGCCGAGAGGATTTCTGACAGATCAGAAAAAGTGACATCATCGTCTTTGGGGCTGGACTCTTCCTCCTCCGTCTCATCATCGGACTCCGTGACAGGATGATAAACTTGAAACGCCTTAACAAAGTTGGATCCATTATCAGTAACTGTTGCAACTACTTTGTTGAGTAATCCATAAGAGGAGTGGATGTTTTCGATTTCTGTACCAATGACATCATACGTGTGTCTACCACGAATTCGCCTACATGCTAATGCAACCTTGTGACGCTCTAATGTGGTTCTACTGATCCAGTGGAGCATTACTCCCATATAGCTTCTGTTGTTAGCAGTCCAAATATCCGCGGTAGTTGAAACAAAGTCAATCTCATTCAGTGTGGCCTTCAAATTTCTCTCCATTTCTGTAAACTCCTTCTCCAAGTAAGAAGTAAAAGTTGTTCGGTGAGGCAGCTCGGCATTAACAGAAGTAGGGATCTTTTTTATTATGGCACGAAACGAGGGCGAGTCAACAGTGTTTATAGGTAGCATTTCTTCTACAATATACTGCGCGGCCAACTTCATCAATTCTTCATCACTTACTGGTTTTGCACCAAAGTCCAACTTTTGTTGTTTGGGGGGTGTAGGACCTTCTGCGGAAGTCACGGCTCTCTGCTTCGGACCACTTGGTGGGACTCTCTCTGTGAGTTTGACTGTGCTGTGCTGCGACTCCAAATGTTTCTTTAAGTTTGACGTAGTGTTTTTGAAGGTAGATAACACTTTTTCGCCAACACAGAGTGTACAACGAACCTTAATATTTAAATCTTTAGTTAACAGAAACTCAAAATAGTGACCACATTTCCAGCTAAAGAATGAACATCTCTCTCCCTCTATTGTTGTTTACACTTTTTTACGTCGCTGGCTGCTTGTGAGCGGGAAACGTGACCTGTCGCTTATGTGACGTTTCACGACACGTATGCGTTTGTCATCCGCTGAGACGAAAAGAAGAAACCAAATCTTTTTGCTTAAAAAAATAGTAACGCACAGTGGTTTGGACAAGTAACTTTAATCTGACTACTGTTATGGAAATAGTAACGCGTTAGATTAGTCGTTACTGAAAAAGTGGTCATATTCGGAGTAACGCGTTACTAAGCAACGCGTTACCGGCATCACTGATTACTGTACGGTATAAAGGTGAAGAAGGAGGTAAAATATTTGGGCATCACAATTTCAAAAGATCACAAAGTCTTAGAAAAAGTAAATATTTCAGATAATGTTGACAAATGTAAGACAATCTTAAATAAGTGGTTACAAAGAGACATCACCATTTTTGGAAGAATATTATTAACCAAAATGCATAGTTTATCTAGATTTATATATCCAGCTTACTCTTTATCAATATCAAATAAAGTTATTAAAACAATTAATAGCTTGAATTTTACTTTTATTTGGAGCAATAAGTGCCATTATATATCTAAAGATGATTTGGTTAAACCATACATTGAAGGCGGTGGAAACACAATTGACTTTGATATAATGAATGGTGTTTTGAAACTTAAATGTAGCTTAAACTTAAATGTTTATTAATCTGAATACCCTGAAATTTTATGATTTAGTTGAATATAAAATGGCACAGATAATGTATAAAGCACAAAATAACTTGCTTTGCCCCAGTACTCAGAAGCTGTTCAAAGTCAGAGAGAGTCAATATGACTTAAGGGGAACAGATTTCTTTAAAAAAAACAAGATAAGGACAAATATAAAGCAGAGATGTGTTTCTGTTAGAGGAGTTAACCTGTGGAATAGTTATGACAGTGATTTAAAAAGGTGTAGTTCATTTTCCTTGTTTAAAAACATGTTTAAAAATAGAGTAATAGAAAAATATATAAATCAAGAATGAAAAGAGCAAAAAGGAGAAAAAAAAAACAACCTCTTGATTCTTTTGCTTTGATGTAGTTACTTATCTAAGGTGGAAAGTTTTTTTTTCTTTGTTTTTTTGTTTGTTTGTTTGTTTGTTTGTTTGTTTGTTTGTTTGGTTGGTTGGTTGGTTTTTGCTTTGTTTTATTATTTTCTTTGAGCCCTGTGTACAGGAGCTGCATACAAAAAGATATTTTGTGAAAAGGGTTGGCGTAATAAGCAAATGCTTCAGCCAATACCTTTTGATTAGCCTTGTCTCATGCTTTCTTTCTTTATGGTAGATTTTTGTTCTGTTTTCACTGTTTTTTTTTTGTTTGTTTGTTTGTTTTTTTCACTGTTTTCACTGAGATTTGAATTTGAATGCTAATCAATAAAATCAAAATCAAAATCAAATCAATCAAATAAATGGTTAAAATCCTTCCTAAATAATCCACACTCCATTTGGTTTTTTATACCAAGTAAGGTCTTTGACACATTGGGGGGTATCGATTTTCTCCTAAAGTGTGACTTTGAAATTACTAAGCTACCTGTTAAACTCTCTGAATTCCATAAACAGGTCCTTGTTTATTGGAAAATGTTATTTAAACATAATTTCACTCCATATAATAGCCCAATTTGGAACAATAGATATACTGATGAACAGAAAATCTATTTTTATTCAACATTGGTTATCAAAAGGTGTTTGGGGAATTGCCCATTTTGTAGATGAGGAAGGACATGTTCTAGGACATCAAGATTTTTGCCAAGAGTTTAATATCCAATGTTCTAAAAGTAAATTTAATCGGGTCATAAAATCCATTCCATTGTCACTTAAAAACATAGTTGTAAATGATATAATATATTCTGACATATCCCCCAAGTTAAGGCAATTATATATAGATGGTATTCGATTTTGTGATGTTAAATGCAATAATAAGTTTCTAAGATCTTCATTAAGGAGTCTTTATTCTCCAAATTTACTTAGACGTAATTACATATTTAAAAGATTTCCAAAGGGAAGAAATTGAAAAAATAAGAACTGATTATATCACCTTCCCTATCCCTCCTAAAGGGAAAGAAGTCCAATTTAAAATTTTGAATAAAATTTACCCAACAAATAGACTCCTTGGTGATAGATTCAAAATAAAAACTGGTAATTGTGTATTTTGTGAAACAGAAGAGGAGGATTTGGACCATCTATTCTTTTTGTGCAATTTTATACAAATATTTTGGTTGGATTTTCATACCTGGCTTTATTCCAGTGGGATTCAAATTACCCCATTTACCTTAAATATGATAATGTTTGGAGTGTTTTTGAAAGAAAAGAAAGCTAATTATGGTGTTAATGTGTTATTAATCTTGTGCAAGCAATTTATACATAAATGTCGTTTTTTTAAGACCAAACCAACACTAGCTTACTGGAAAAATGACTTAAACCTGTTGGTTAAATCTTTGACTTTAGTTAAAAAGAAAAAGGCTACTTTTTTTGTTTCCTTTGTGGAAGGTTTTGATTTAGTGAGTTAATAATCTGTTAAATTATGTGACCCCATCTTTATATTTTCTTTTTCCTATGTATGAAAGTTGCAAATATGTAAGGAATGTTTATTCTCTGAATGTGTAATATATGGTGCATTTTGTTTGTATGTTAATCTTACTAATAAAAAAAAAAAAAAAAAAAAACATTGATGGCACAAGAGCATCTGGCTGCAGCCACAGGGGAGCACCATATTGCGACCGGAAACACGTCACTTCAGTTAAATCGACTTTGACAGCGAAAACTAAATTGTATTTTTGTTACTATTGATGCTGCTGATAAATAAATTTGATTCTAAGTGTTTTTTTTAAACAATTTGGGTTCATTAAAAAAAATCACCATCCCTTCAGCTTGTTCGTGGCCAAAAGTGTCCATGTGTTATGTTTTTTTTCTTTGCTACTTTTTCTGCATAAAGTTTTTTCTGAAATATAAAATAGTCATTACTTTTTACATTTTTAATCCTTCAAACACCCTTTTCTAGTACAATGCACTTGTTTGAAGACAACCTCAAAACTCACCATTTCATATATCAGCAGTGCTACTGGACATTATTGTACAGTGGTCCCTCACTGTAACGCGGTTCACCTTTCGCAGACTCGCTGTTTCGCTGATTTTTTTTTTTCTTTAACAGCACATTGTGTTGTGCGTTCTGATTGCTGTAGACCATTGTCAATCAATCTAGTGCTTTGTCTTCTGCACGGCAGCGGTCACCAACACCCGGGCCCGTTTGGTACCGCGCCGCGAGAGTTGAGGCTCGGGTGTGAAGTGTATGGTTTTCAGGGTTTTTAATCGTTAAGTCGGGTTCCCTGGGTCTTTTCCCGTGTTGTGGTCATGTGTCTTATTTTGAAAGAACTATTTTACCGTTACCATAGCGACCAGAGAGCATTAATTAAGAAGCAGAGAGGAGGATGTTACTCTCAATGTTGTTGGTGCATTTCAGGAGGACGCTGCTAATAAAGTTACACAATCACACAGTGATTTACAAAATACCACCATTTTTGTCTTTGTCTCTATCATTTTATTTTGTTGTATTTATCTGCGACACCTTAAAGGCCGCTCTGTGAAAATATTGTCTGACAAATCAAACTGGACCGTGGTGCAAAAAAGGTTGGAGACCGCTGCTGTACAGCACAGAAGGAGTTTAGTTTGTCGAATTTATATAAATCTTCGATCGCTAGCAGTGTAACTCTGAAGTGCTGCACTGTATGTTTGTATGTTTTCTCCCCGACAAACACAACAATGCCGACGAAACGTTTTGCACGGTTTCATTGTATAATACTGGACTTATGTTTCTATGAAGGTTTGAACTTTAAGAGTGTTTAAACAAAAGAAAAAAAGTGTGAAAATGTTTGTGCCTGTCTGAGGAAAGTGTATAAACAACCCGTTCTCACTCCCGACGCTTAAAATACTGACGATTTTCCACGTCCCTTAACTTCTCATGCTGACGCTAAAGGTACCATTCCATGTTTTTATGAGACGCTGTGGGTTGTCAATTCATTCCAATATGAACCCGCTCGCAGCGATAAGACACGCTTCGAGCAGAGGCTCCAATAATAACATGACGAAACATGACGCCGTGAAGCACGATCTAACTGGAGAACCGGGGAACCTCTCCCCCGACGTGTTTTTCTCCCTAATTCAAAGCTTTCTTTGAATGACATCGTTAACATTTCTCAACAAAAACACATGAAAGTGTCACTGATAATTCAACAATAAAATCGCTTCATGTTGTGGCCATCACACAGTGTTTTCCAAATTGATTCACGATCTGAGAGTGCGTAGATTTAATGTACATAAACCTTGGTTGGGTTTATTATTTTTATTTCACACGTAAAACACATTTATAGTTTTATTCACCATTCCTGTTAGTTTTGGATGCGCTCGGCTCCAACCAATCAGACGCAACATGTGTAAGCAAAGGAGAGAACGGAGAGACCCGTTTATAAGAATAAGAAAAAGGAGGCGGAATTGATTAATTCTCATGCAGGTATGTAAAAAATACATGACTACAAAGTAGTCATATATTTAGAATAATAGCTTGACGTGTGTTTCAAAGTTTGTTTTTCATAAAAGCTTCAAACAAACAGAGATGACTGATCTCGGAAACGATTTAAGTCATTTAAAAATGGCTACAGCTACCGTCAGCATGCTTGCTAGGTAGAGCATGGTAACGACTACACGTGGCTACTGCAGCATTAGCCATTTAATCCAACGATGGATTAAATCTATTACAAACATTAAAGCACTTGTGTGTTGCAAAATGGCCTCACATGGTGTGTAAAGCAGTTTTTGCGCTAAGAGTTCTGCTAGCTCTTTACAAACTGATGATGCTAACGTTAATTGCTAACGTTGGCTCTCAGCGAAGGCGGTCGCACTTTTCTCCTCTCCTCCTCACCCTTATCTTCCCTGCTTAGCCTCTATGTCCTTGTCTGTTTCGTGTGCATTACTTTCCCTGGAATAGACTCACACGGTCGTTCTCTAAAACCTAAAAGAGAATTACGGATTTGATCAACTGGTCTCTGAATGCTATTGACACCCTTTTCTCAACGAGAAGTCTGGGCTCGGGAGAGCCTGAGTGCCCTGGAGGGACTTTCCCTGCCGGATACACGATGGACGGGTGGCAGAACTGGAGGGTCATGTGTCTGGCGGGACTGTCGATCGAGGACGCTGAAGATATCTATCTATTCGGAACCATGATAACAGGGTTCGTGCTGATCGGAGCTGGCTTGGCCCTGGTTTATTGGAGAAATAAGAGAGCGGAACCGGCTGTTCAAACCCCCCCAAGGCTGCCTGCTGGAATTGAAGAGATGAGACGAGGCGCGACCTCTCACAACGAACGTAATATGGTCAACACCTTGGAGATGCTTACAGCTTACAGGCTCAAAGCAACAACATTGAGCGTATGGGGGGATACATCAGAGAGAGGCCTGCTCAAAATGAGACCCTTGAGCGACAGTTGGACGACATCACGGAACGGATCACTGCAGCTGTGAGGTCTCAGAATCAAAAGAATAGCAACACCATGGAACAGAAGCTGGATAACATCATGGGGAGGATCGTGGCTCTCCAACGGGAGATCGAGAGGCCAGTGTCGGAGTGTTAGGGCAGCCAAAAATTCTCCTGGGCTGCTCGCATGGAAATTTACAAAATCAACATTGAGATTGCGGACCCCCATAACGGCGCCAGCTGCCCAAGGCTGGAGCCGAACAATCACTCCCTGATAACGACTGTGTTACGGCTATTCTTCCCATCCCATGCAAGGACACCTGGATTGGCTGGAGGACTGTTTACTTAGCCTGATAGGCCGAAGGACACTGTCTCAGCTAAACTATGGACACGCACACACACACACTTACACTGATAAGCACTCACTCATCCCCCCTCCCTTTCCAACGCCTTCGATGCTTGTGCCCTACCGGGGAAGATAGCAGTCAACTGGACCAGCACAGATGCTGCAGGACCGGATGCGCTGTCTACGCCGGCTCTCTCTTACCCTTTACCCGCCCCTGTTGCTTGTCTCGTGTTTCTATGGTGTATTGAGAGTCATGTGCTTTTGTGCTGAGGTGTTTTTTTCTGTTATCAAACTGTTCTCCCACTAGGAGCTCAGTCTGAGTGGAGTTTTTTTTTTCTCCTCCTCTTACCTCATGTAGTGTATTTTCGTTGTTTTTTCCTATCAGCCTACCTTCTGACATGTCTGCCCAATGTGATGTTTGTGTAAAGTTGGTCAGAAGGTTCCTTTGTGAGTGCGCATGCGCCATTAGCGTGCTGCATGCTGTAACCCTAATTTCCCTCGGGATGAATAAAGTATTCTGATTCTGATTCTGATAACCAGAGTGTCAAGACTGAAAAGCATTTGAATTGCGTTAGTTATGTGTTCATGTCACTGAGTTCTGCAAAAATCTCTTTCCTCTTTAGTTTGAAAATGAGTGATTCAGAGGATCCCGAGCTGGAGGAAGAGCGTCAAGCTGCTGACAAACTCCTTCAAGACATGCAGGTAACATTTTTTTAATGTGATGTACAACAAACAATTGTTAAAGAGGGAACACACTTGTCTAATTTATTGTACATAGTGAACGTTATATTATTTGATATATATATATATATTTTTAAAAATTTTAAATATGTGTATGTAAGTTTATGTGAAATTAAGTTGGTTAACTTAAGATGTTTGATAATCTTTGCTTTAATCATGGACTGTATTTTAGGTGTTGCATTTTTTCTTGTTAATTGCGTAGAATGATGCACAGAGTGAACCTCAGCCAAGACCAGTGCGCTGGAAAAAACATGACAGACAGGGAGATTTTATTCCTCAAAGACCATCATCCAGTCGAAGTACTAGTTGCCACGTGGTCAGTGTTCACACAACCATTGATTTTATCTCACAACTTGTTTTCACCAAAGAATTTCAGTAAGTAAATATTCTTCGATCTCTTTTTCCCCCCAGTGTCTGCAGATCAGCATCAGTGTCCACGTGAAGAACCTAGTTATGTTGCCAGTGTCAACCCAACAAAAGGTACTTTACCTTCTTGTATATATTGTGATTCCTTTACTTTTATATTTGTTGTTATAGTTGAGTTAGGCAGGGCTTTTGTGCAGTCCTAAGAAACATACTGCCCAGAATGTTTTTCACTTTGTGGAAGAGTTTCTTTCTTTTTTTTCTGTTAGTGTGTGGAACTGAGGTGCTTCGTCAGGAGCTCCTTCAGTGGTTGGAGGAAGGAGAAGAGGACGCAGCCATGACTTGTGAGACGTCGTCTGAGTCAGCTGCTACTCACTGGGAGATCAGAAACATGGTGTCCTTGCAAAAGTGGAAAGAGGCCAGGCCTTGTCTTATAGACAATATGTTAGCTACTCTGGATCCACAGTCACACCGTGTGTGTCAGTGTGGCAAACAAGTAGTTGTGAGGTGCCTGGACTGCCTGCCTCTTCCATTCCTTTGTGCTGACTGTGATATTGCAGTTCACACCAGGGGCGGAGCGTGGGGGTGGCTTACTGGGCTTAAGCCCGGGTTGTTTTGTCAGAAGCCCGGGGTATTTTGAAGTGTAATTTTTTCATAGTTAGATGCCTGGCTGACAACTGTATAAAACAAAAAGTACACACAATATTCGAAGCACATAGTGCACACTGTGGGAATTTACGACTGTGCGTGGATCCCCCCCTGATATTGGTATGATCCAAGCTCAGGCACTAAGCGACTGAGCGAGGGGGCGGGGCAGCTGCTGCCCGTGAGTGCGCCGTTGGAGAGACGGAGCCAGCCATACTAAGGAGAGCTTAAGTTTGAGCAGGTACCAAAGCAAATCATTCGTACTGTACAAATAATGTAAATATGACGGTGCATCATGAAAGATTGATATCAAACTGATCACTTGACCAATATTACGTTACTCGCTCTTCAAGTGAATCAACAAATGGCGAAATGAAAAGCCGAACAAATGCTATTTTTTTAGAGAGTCTTGGCTTACGTGTGTTTATTTCATATTTTCAGTTCTTACCCTCCCCGACTAAATCGGTTTCAGTTATGTACTGAAATATAAGAATGGTCATTAGAGGCTTTTTTCAAAGAAAAAACTCAGGTAAATGTTATTTTATATATTATGCTTTGTATGTTGTTCAGTATATTTCTATGCAAAACAAGAGGGATTTCAGTACACAGCAGTATATTCACAGTTGAAACCAGATATTTACACTTTAGGGAGAAAACATAAAACATTTTTACTGTACAACATCAATTTAGAGTAAACTTTTGTTTTAGATACATATTGAAATATATTTTTAATTAGTTAAATGTCAGAATAAAGAGAGACAGAGCTTCTATTTTTTATCACTTTGATCAAATTTATGAGTACATATACACTAAGTTTATTGTTAATTAATAAGAAAACTCCAGACGATTCCATTCTGAGCTGCAGAAGCTTCTGATTGGTTAGTAGAGTCCATGTGAGTAAACTGGTGGCACAGCTGTGGATGCATATAAGGCAAAACACAGAGCCTGTTTCTGTGACATGGGAAAATCAAGAGATGTCAACCAAAACACCAGGAAAAGAACTGTGGAGCTCCATAAGTGTGGCTCAAGTTTGAATACAATTTGGTGCCATTTGCAATTAAGAAATACATATAGTTTCTCTCTTTACTCTTAAAGTTAACAAATATGTTTTTTATATTTATCAATCTAAAAAAATAAACATTTAGTCTGATTTGATGTTACAATTAAAAAAGTGTTTGTGTTTTTATCTGAAGAGTTTGTAAATATCTGTATATTTGATGATTGTCAGCACAGAGAGGGAGAGAGAGGAGAATGAGGACAGAACAGAGATGAACAAGAGCAGGTGAGACACACATGTTAGTCAAATGGTCGTTTGCCAAAACTATCACCGTATCATAGGTCCTCATGTATCTCGTACCTAGTGTTTCTTTTTAGGTTTGTTATTTTTCAAATTCTATATTTATTAAGTTATGCAGGCTTGTTTGCACAACAAGGCTGAATAATTATATAAACTTTTCTCAATCTAAATATTGTACTTTGGTAGAATTAAAAAAAATAAGTGTAGTGCAGGTCTATGATGATTTTTAGTGCTACTATCATCTAGTTCTGATTCTGGTTCTGTCTTGGTTAAGTCCCAAGTAATCCTGATTTTGAACTGTTGTAGTCCTGTTTTAATTCTGGATCAGTTCTGGGTCTGGTTGAATTGGGGTTTAGTCCTCGTGTCTTGATACAGCCCTGATTTTGTTCTGTCTTGCTGCTTAATTAAAAAACTAGTTTAAGGTGTCCTGCACGTGTGATATATATTTTTCCCTATATGAAGTCATTCTTTTTTGAACAAAACTCAAAACAGAGCAATTTAATCTTTCAGTCATTTCTACCCCCCCAAGGGAAAAAAAAAATCCCACATGCATACTACCCTTTTGGGCTAAGCCCCAGGTGTTTCAAATGTCTGGCTCCGCCAGTGTGTGCTGTTATTGTATATTTATTGTGTATCATTTAATTTCCAATTCTTTTTGTATACATTGTGTGTTTTAATGTTAGTTCGGCTGTTGCCTGTGCAAAGGCCAGACTGTGTGTGACTGCCCAGCAGGTAACGTTGAGGTTTCACCCGGTGCAATTGTGGCTCTTGTAACCATAAATGGTAAGTTGCTCTTTTGTCACACACTACATACACAATAGATGTGTTTGCAGGTTTTAGTGCAAATTGTACATTGCTACATTGTTTTGAATTACCCTCGGCCCGCAGTATATGTGGGCACCTGTCAAAGGTCATTTGGATTTACCAGACCGCTTTGAAAACAACATGAAATCTTCACAACATGAAAAAAATGAATGTCTTTGTTGAGCCATGACTGGATTTCTCCTTATCCTTCCTAAAGGCCGTTATAACCTTGCACTGCCAGTGTTCAGCTGCACCAGCTGTGACCTAATGTGGTCCCCCTCAGTTAAGGACTTCCAGGGTGGTGGATATTGGCCTGGCACCTTAAATTTCTGCACCCTGTTTTCAATGGATGTCTTTCAGTCTTTCTATGACATTAAGAAGCTGCAGCAGGGATGTCACTTAAGGCATTTGTCAAAGTGCTGGATGAATGAACAGCCCATTTTGGAAGGGTGAGTTTCTAAATTTGTCAAGTTTAAGGAAATTGTGCAAATCAATGTTTATGATGACTGTCCTTGAATATTCTGTTGTTTGTCCTCTACTTAAAAGACTGGCCGAATATCAGCTGATGCCTTCAGTAAAAGTTTCTTGGAGTGGAGTGCTGTAAAGTGTGAGGTGGACAGGATGTGCAAGGAGCCATGCTTTAGCTGCCCTGCCTGCACTCCAGACATGCTCGCCGTGTCAATTGATGGAAACCACAAGCTTTATCGCTTTCAATCAAATGCAAGGTACGTTATGCATTGTGGACATAAATCAAATATGGATTTGTACAAAAATTGCATTTTGATGTTTCTTTTCAAACAACTGTCACTGTGTTCGTTCAGCACTTCAGAGCAGGGGAACTTTGAAGGTGTCTTCATTGAAAAAGATGAGGAAGTTGCTGAGTTTGTGAAATACATCCAGAGACACACAAATGATGTAAGATACACATATATATCAGTGCTGTCAGCGTTAATCTTGTTAAAATGACGTTAACGCCATAACCATACACACATACGTGTGTGTGTGGATACATATTTGGATGGGTGGATATTTATTTTGTTTTTCTCTTGGTGTTGTCGTATTTACTTGACTTTATCTTAATGCATACTTCATTTTGTCACCATGTGTATTTAAAAAATAAAAACATGGTTTTTATGAGGTGTTGTGTGAACGTGACTTAAGGCTAATTCAGCTAATTCTTTTGCATTAGTGTTAAAAAAAAAATTAGTTTGTCCCTGATAGGGCGCAATCACGTCGTGTCTTTGAGTGTGTAGGTCCCAGGGAAAGGGTTGTGTGGATCTTCATCTTGGACTGCAGCAAAGGAGTCGACCAAAAAGTCCACTGGGAAGTTGGATGAAGAGGGCATGGAAATAGCTGTTTGTTTGCTGTTAGTCCTCCTAGCTGCATTGAACATGTTTCGAGGGGAGATCTTTGCTTACCCCCTGTTTCTCCAGAGGAAGTCTGCAGCTAGCGTCCCAGGACATATTACGTTCCTTTGCGCTGATGTGGCCTGTAAATATTTCCCATATTTAACCAGCGTGGCTCAGCAGTGCCCTGAGCTGAGGAACCTCTTGTCAATGCGTCCTTTTCTCTCCGTCATGCATGCAAAAGCTCACACTTGGATATGCGAGGTATACTGCAGCTTGTAGTCTTAGATAAGTTTAAGACATTTTGTTATAAGGTTGAATGAATTCAGCAGTCATGTATTGTGACCTCCTTTCTATAGATCAAATGGGGAGGTGCGTTTCAGGATGGGGCCGGTTCTACAGTTGGAGAAGAGGTGGAGCAAGTAAACAGTTTCCTGTCTAGGGCGGCCATCACAACGAAGTACATGTCTAAAGCAGGTGTGTGTCTGTGTGTGAGATTCCACTCAGTCTCCTGCTCATTCATTCTTATTTGTATACTAACTGAAATGCAGGGCGAACAGACATGCTGAGCCTCCTGGCTTTGGGCTGGAACAAAAGGAAAGTGGAACAACTGGGCCGCACTTTGAGCCAGAGATATCTAAAGGTCAGTTTTTCAACACCCATTTTAATGTGTGTGGTAATGGGGGGGAAACACCAGTACTCTAAAAATGTCCATATGAATGACATTTATTAATGTATTCTTAGATCATAAGGATCCTTAGAGAACAAGTGGAGAGCCATGCGAGCAGAAATGAGCTGGGTGTGGATGACGACACACTGCAGCAATGGGCTGAAGGTGAGTCTCAATATAATGCACTCGTGTATAACAACAGGACCCACCATGGCCTCATTAAAGAACTTAGAATTAAGATCTTTCTGACAGTGTCAACAAACAATGAAAAATAAGCCTTGTAAAAGCAGAATTGATGGCAGAGTTGTTGCGTTTGATCAAATTGGATTGGACCTGGGTTGAAGTGATATCGTACTAGTTGGTTTTATAAAGCTGAACACCAACATACTTGTTATCTCATGATAATGCAGCACATGAAGGCTCCAGATGTCTTATAATGAATATCATCAAGTCAGTGATTACAGAGTCCACTGTAGTTTGGTGACTGTTACTCATCCTGTGTTCTGATTAATATTCCTCTCACTTAGAAACGGATCAAACTGATGGCAGCCTTGGAGCGTTGCAGGCACGAGTAGAGGAGCTTGTCGTCATCATCAGAGTGCGAACACAAAGTCTTTACAGACAAAATGGTGTCACAGTTTCTTTGAAATGGACCGTTTGATGCTCAGTTTGTACAGCTTGTGCAGCTACTTTGTAAACAGAATGAAATCAGATCCAGGTTTGTTTAAGCTGGATGTGATTTGTTCTAGCAAACAAATTGATGAGTGTAGATTAAAATGTAAATATATGCATTATGTGAAGGTGTTCCTTTTTATGATTATTTACAGATAGCAACAAGAGGCGACACAGAATTCACAAGGTCATCTTAGATGAGAAGAAACGCTTGGCGGCTGCTGTTGACGACTACAACAAGCTCGCTGAACCAACAAAGCAAATCGTATCCAGTGATGCCCTCATGCAGACCGACGTTTGGCCCTGGCAGAGCACAAGTGAACGTAAGCTCTTGATTTCTAAATATCCTTTTTAAACAAACTCCCAGTATCTGAGCAGTAGTTGGATGTTTTGTTCTTGAATCATAAGATGCTGCTATGTTTTCCCATCTGATGTTGTTAAACTGCAGCTGCTGCTGACCTCCGGACAAAGAGAAAGGTCTTTGAGAAGGTGATGGCTGTGAGGCGCCTGAGAGAGGAGGAGATGATCCTTTGCAGGGAGATGCAGCATCACTGGACAGTGTTGTGAATGCGAACTGTGGTGTTGGGGACAATCTCCTCAGACTGTAAGCACATCTTTTATTTATTTATACATTTGGTGATGAATTGATTGAAAATAATAGCAGATGCTAAAGTCTTACTGGATCTTTTACCTATATTTGGGTTGCTAGCTAACACTGCCTTCTCCCTTAAAAAAAGTTTAATTACATGATCCTAATTCCTTGTGTTTATGAGGTGAGGTTTGTTTGTTTGTTTTACTTATATTTAATAGTTTTGTTGTTTTTACAGCCTCCCTTGTTGGCATGTCGGAGGATGCACAGAAAGGACTCCATAGCCTGGTTTAAAACAACAAAGTGAACTGAAAGCTGAAACGCTCAAAGTAAAGGACGTGTACAAGAGAATCCTCAGCCACCAACCACTCCTGGAAATGGACTCGGAGGAGGAGGAGGACGTTCCAGACGATGAGAGTGATTTGAGCACTTCTGATGAAGACTGATTGTGTCATCATTGATGTTATGTTTGCTAGAATAAAAAGTTAATCACATCTGTTTAATGTGATTTTTATAATGTCTGTTTCAGAAATTGCTTATCAACAGACATTTTACATGTTGAGAAGAAAAATGTAATTCCCTTGGTGCAGTTGTTTACCCTGAATCATTCTTTCCCATCTAATTTAATGACTAGTGCACATGTTCAGATACAATAACATAATTTAATTCATGGGATGCTTTCTGGGCTGCTCAAATTACCACAAAATGTAAAAGCACCAGGCAGCACACTCACAAGGACATTTTTTGTTCAGTGTTTTGTTGAAGAAATCAACAAGTACAACTGAGATGTTTGCTGTAGTGGTGTGTTTGTTAAGTAGCATGCCAGCACACTGGTGAACTGACAGTCCCAGAATGCACCCGAGCCAGTGACTCGCCCCAGAACAAATGAAATTAATCATCTAGAAAGACAACCGTGATCAAAGACTAAGTAAAAGAGTAGGAAACAAAAGATAAGGAAAGGTACTGTGGGGAAGGAAAGAAAGGCCAGAGCTGTGCAAAATGACCTCCAGCAGGCCACAAATATGCACGTCTGTTCAAACGGTCAGATACTGACTCTGTGAGGGTGGTATGAGGGCTCGACGTCCACAGGTGGGGGTTGTTCTTACAGCCCAACACCGTGCAGGATGTTTGGCATTTGCCAGAGAACACCAAGATTGGCAACTTTGCCACTGGTTCCCTGTGCTCTTCACAGATGAAAGCAAGTTCACACTAAGTACTTGTGACAGAGTCTGGAGACATATTGGAGAACCTTCTGCTGCCTGAAACATCCTCCAGCATGATGGTTGGGCAGTGGGTCACTAATGGTGTGGGGTGGCATTTCTTTGGGGGACCGCACAGCCCTCCATGTGCTCGGCAGAGGTAGCCTGACTGCCATTAGGTGCTGAAATTAGATCCTCAGACCCCTTGTGAGACTATATGCTGGTGCGGGTGGCCCCGGGTTCCTCCTAATGCAAGACAGCGCTAGACCTCATGTGGCTGGAGTGTGTCAGCAGTTCCTGCAAGACGAAGGCATTGATGCTGTGGACTGGCCCGCCCATTCCCCAGATCTGAATCCATTTGAGGACATCTGGGACATCATGTCTCACTCCATCCACCAACTGCACCACAGACTGTCCAGGAGTTGGCAGATGCTTTAGTCCTGGAGTCTGGGAGGAGATCCATCAGGAGACCATCTGCCACTTGTGGAGCAGGGAAATTATTTTACTGCTATTGTTAAATAATCATCATCATTACCATTGCATTCATAATAGAATCTGCAGCATTGATATTGTATTCAGAGGTTTAAACAGTGTGTGTCTTTTAGAAAGACTAAGTTGCAGGCTGACAGGAAGTTGCAGAGAGTTTGCAGGACTGAAACCGAAAGTCATTCTGAGCAGGTTAGACGAGGCTATTTGAATTACTAGGTTATTCAAATTGTCTGTTATACTTTTATATTCTTTTACTAAGCTTTTAGTAGAAGTTCTTGATTAAAACATTTATTCAACATAGTAAATGTAGTTTCAGTTAGGTTATTACACATAAGGATGAGCCTCTGGTCTGGTAAAAGGTCAGAAGTGCAACGGGTGAATTGAGAGAACATTTGAGGACGACACACACACACACACTCAGTTAGAGAATCATTTATAGGTGGAAGTTTAATCATGTTTTGCTTGGGGTTGCAAAAGAGCAGTTTGTCGCAGAACTGCTGCTGAGGTGTCAAGATGACAAGAGAGCATCCGGCAGTGACAGGAAGTACCGGCCATGAAGATAGAAGACAACGTTCCTTTAAACTGTGTTAAAAGTCATTGTGGTTTTGATTTGACGTATGTATATATTCTGTCTGTGACGTATGAAGGGGCGTCATTAATTCAAACCCTGATGCTATAAAAATCTGTGTATGCTTTGATTAAGTCGAAGATCAAGTGCTGTCTGCGTACAGTGGTCTTCCCACGCGTGTATTCATTAAAATCAATTGTTTGACCAAGATCTTCTGGACCTGGTTGTTTGTACTCTCCTTCCTCAATTATGTGAACCTTAACACACTTCATCAGGAGCATGCCCAGGTGTTGTAGTGAGGTCATACAGGCATGTGGAGGCCACACAGACTACAGAGCCTCATTTTGACGTGTTTGAAGGACATTACATCAAACCAGATGAATGATTCTGTATTGCACTGATCAAGGAACCAACCCAATAGGAGCTAAAGGCATCCTCTTCACATTACTTCACTCAGTAAGTTTATACTATGTTTAATGTGCATTTTCTTCATCAGTTTAGAACTTAACATGTTAGCGCTCCCTGGTTCTTTTTGGAGACAGATCCTGAGACAGCAGGCAGCTTTGGAGAACTCATGCCAGCTGTGGTCATTAAGGAATACTTTGATTTAATATTGACTTCATGACAACTATCCTCAGGCACATATTCCTGGATATACACAATGACACGAGTAAACTCCCATTTTAGAATCATTGCCTTCTTCGATCTGACTTACTGCCTCAGACTTTGGCCCTGTGTCCCCAAAACCACAGAAAATCCATGACACTGGGTAAGAGGCCTTGATCATGTTATAAGTGAGAGAGTTTGGTGTAACAGTGGTTGAACATGCCAAATCAATCCACAACATACAGCCATTCCCCAGCTGTAACCTGCATATGCATCAAACCAAAACCCAGTACCAGCCACATGATAGACATACAGATGAGGTTAAAGGGCTGTGTCATGTTGCCAGATAGCTTCATCCCAAAAAAGATAAACATTCTTCAAAAACAAAAGTTTGTGAATATTTGCTGTATTGCCAGGCCTGAACCAACCTGTTAAACTGATCAAATTATTGTCATAGATTTGAACCTATTGATTGAAACAGAATAATCCATTCAAGCCTCCATCATCATCCAAGATCACTGTTAGTATTCAGATTATTTTATCTCTATTCTCCTCTAGAATGTTTTGAAAATCAGTATTTGATCAACAGACTTTTTCAAAGTGTATTTTGATCCTATTGTTTACGCGTGTAATTGCATTTTTATTGACATTTTGACAGGAAAACCCTTAATCAAATTGTATCTTTGGTATCTAATAATAATATTAACAATAAAAGTAATGTTACATATGCAATATGCACACAATAATGATGTGCAAACAAACAAGAATAATAGAAAAAAATGACAATTTAAAAAAAATAATACCCTGTATATAAAAACCACATATGACCACGACTCCAAATGTGCAATTGTCACTGCATCTAAACATGACAGATGACATATTACAAACAGGTAGAAACGTATAATATACAACATGTTGTGAAGCTGGTACTGGTGCAGTTAGCTTTGCTTTAGGCTCCCATACACAGCACTGCTGACCCTAATCACCTCATACAAGATGTTACTTACTTTACGTGCAGTGCAGTATTGCTTTAACTTGCAATATGTTACAATAGCCAAGTCACTTCTATATTTATGAGCATGTAGACAATAATGTTGGCTGATATGTAAAACTATGAGATATCGAGTGCTGGGAAGATATTATTGATGGATCAGATTCATGAGTGTTTTATGTACTTAAGCCACAGTTAGAGAGTGAAACAGAGACTGACACTGGTTAGAATTGTACAGTAAATATTTTATTTTGAACTTTTATGCTGAACTACAAACTGTGAACTGTGCGATCTCTGCCACCTGTGGTGCCTGGTTTACTGTGTGTAAAACTGCGCAGGTTCCCATGTGTCATCCCACACTTTGCCACTGTCAGGAGAAAAACACAACAAACCACAACCACACACACACAAAATAGGATCATTTAGGTTGTGACATAAGACAATTTTTTAGGATGAAATATCTTCTATATTCATGTCATGCTTTATACACCTTCATTGTAATATAAATGAATCAAATCAAGTCAGAGAGTAATAATATATGAAGCAGACGTCAAGCAGGACCACAGCAGCAGCCACGATCCTTCAGAACCTGCTGGATGAGAGAGCACAGAAACTCCAGGGAAGAAGTTTAGTTAGTAACATGCATGAACTGCATTACTGAGACATGTGTGTTTACAGATGGTGGTGAGGGAGAGGGGGAGAGTTTTTAGTAAAAGGAGACGTGACTGCATCTTCAACCAATACTGAGCCTGCATAACCCTGAAAGAGACAGACAGAGAGAGGGGGGGGGCACTAACCCCCAGCAGTCTGGTCCTATGACAGCATAACTAAGGGCTGAGCTGAACCAGCCCTAACTATAAGCTCTATAAAGAAGTGAAGTCTTATGCCAACTCTTAAAAGTGTTGACCATGTCCACCTCCAAAACTCATAATGGACTTTGGAGGTGGACAGCTATCAAGCTCCTCACAGAGGAGCAGCTTGACAGCTAAAAGCTCCCAATTTACTTTAGTCCAAATACATGAGTTCAAATTGAGGTGATAACTATTTATCAACAGTATGAATGTCTGTTCCCGTCCAACAAAGTTGTTTCTACATACCATGTTGAGCAGGGCTTCCACTTGACTTTAACTTCTTCTTTTTCCTGAAAAACATGATATAAACAAACATTTAGTTAAGAAAGACATGCAAGTTGCATACAAAAAGGAGCTTATAAACATTTGTGTACTATTGAATGGCTCAATATATTATACAGTTAGTTTACAAAAACATAAGAACCACTACAATGCTTGTACTGCCAGCATCGAGTGCATGTCAGCAAAGCAACACTGCTTACATTGTGGCTCACAAGCAAAACTAACTGAAGCAGATGTTACTGAATGGGAAGGAGCACCTCCACATCAATCACTCCTTCTGAGCATGATGTCAGGAGGACTTTAAAGAACGTAAACATCAGGAAGGCAGCACAACCAGGTCGTATCAGGTGGTATGTTCCTATTTAATGTCCCATTTGGAGCGAAATCCAGACTCAGTGGCTGAATTAGTGAAGATTCATCAAATACAAAAGCTTATGGATAGTCAGTCAGGCACAGTTCAAATCCGGGAAGTCCAAAGATGCAAACAAATCAGCACAGCAGCAAGCTAAATTACTTACATTTACAACTCTCCTGTCTACTATCTCTTCATATTTGAAAATCTTCTGTGTACGGTGTTTTCAGCATTCTGAAAAATAACAAAGGAAATATTTACATGAGGTCTGTAAAACTGGAGAAAATGAAAGAATGAAACAAAATGAAAAAAGAAATCTTATCAAACTTAACGAACCTGTCATGTGTTTTGTACATTTACAATAACATAAAGTCTAACCTTTCCTTTTCCTTTTTTTGGTTGGGACATCCGAGGTGTACACCGTAGAAATCAAGGGAGATGCAGGAAGTGGAGATGGAGAGGAGGATGCAGGAGGAAGCAGAGATGAAGAGGAGGATGGAGGAGGAAGCAGAGATGAAGAGGAGGATGCAGGAGGAAGCAGAGATGAAGAGGAGGATGCAGGAGGAAGCAGAGATGAAGAGGAGGATGCAGGAGGAAGCAGAGATGAAGAGGAGGATGCAGGAGGAAGCAGGAGGAAGCAGAGATGAAGAGGAGGATGAAGGAGGAAGCAGAGATGAAGAGGAGGATGCAGGAGGCTGACAGAGGAAGATGTTGGTTCAGGCTCTAAATGAAGAATAAATTCCTGGTTTAGAGCCTCTGGGTCTGGGACTGGTCCAGCATCCACACTGTCAGCAGAGGATGGTCCAGCTGCTGGTGGAGAACTTTTAGCAGGAGGTGAAACTTGTAATTCTGCAAAATTTTAAATACTAAATATTCATTAAAAGGGGTTGAAAATGTACAGCACACATAAACACATAATAAGTAGTGATTTGCATGTTTTCAGTTAGGTTTTTACTAAAGTTACAACTTGTAAATATTGGCATCAAGTAAGTCATCTCACACCCTCACTGACCCAAATCATTCAGTACAAGTGCCCTCGGGGGTAGTGTGACATCTGTAGTGCTTTTCTACATTGTACATTAATAAATTAATGAGTGTGACTATAAATCCAGAGAGCTAATGGCTTTTATCCTCTGATGACACTACTTTCCTGAATTTGTAGTGCACAACATTTGACACTTCAACCTAGTACTGTGACTTAAGAGTTTTGTACAGTGGTGATGCTAACGACCTCAGGGAGGTAATCAGGTGACCTCTTAAGAAGTATATAAGTGTATAAGAATCTTTGTGTTCATATTGGTAACATGTTTACATATGTACTTGTTATACTAGAAAGTCTCAAAGAGAATTATCAGGTGTGGTGTTCGAGAAGATTTGTACAATTACATTTGTATAAACATGAGTGTGAAAGACCATAATATACACACACACACACACATATACAAAATTGTTAAGTCAGGTAACAGCAGAGGTTCATGATGGCTAGCTTTGGTGATGTGAACGCCACATGGGGAGGTAATAAGGCATATATAACACTATTTCAGGGCTCTAGAGTGCGACCAATTTGGTCGCAAATGCGACCAAATTTTTCAGTGGTGCAACTAAAAAAATATATTGGTGCGACCAACTGTTCAGGTAAGAAAAAAAAAAAAAAATCTCTGCAACTCTCCGTGTGGTCAACAACAGACACACATTATGCCCCTATCGTGGAATAAACCAATCAGAGATAGTCAGGGGCGGGACCTCTCTGATTGGCTGTGGTCCAGTTGAAAGTGCAGTTGAAAGAGAGAGGTGAGGAGTTTGAATAAGGCGATATCGATTCATTAAACCCTGAATGGACTTTTAAATATAACTGTGTTTTGCCAATAACGCCAGATTCTCAGATTAAAGCTCAAAAAAATATTTCAACAACCACCAAACAGCAAATGAGAGCAGGTACACGGATTCCACACAAAGACGTAAACACAGAGCGGACCCGACGCATCAGAACCAGCTTTGTCTTTCTCGGCTTTCTCACCCGACGGCCCATAGACGGACACGCTGTCGGAACTCAGCGATTCTGATGCTTAATGCTTAATGCTTGGTACAGTGGACGCATGTGTGACTGCTGTGATTAAAGCATCTTTCTTTCAGCTTCACGAGTGAACCGTCAGCTCGTTCAAATACACGTTAAAGTCCGTTTGGCTCGACACCACCGAACAGAGGCAGCAATATAACACAGCTAACATTGACAGTGCAGTGAATCCTGCTTGTGCCGTGATATTCAGGACTGCAAACCGAGCAGCATCACTGACTTTCAGCTTGTTGTGTTTGTGGATATATGACTGACTTTAATTATCCACAAAATCATCACAATCTCTGTAAGATTAAGGTCGACTCTTGAACGGCGTATATTTTGAAGTAAAGGCTTTAAAACCAAGTTAAGTTAAAGTACAAACATCACTAATGTCACATAACTTTGCCAACATGTGGCCAACAGTAATGTTTTAATGTTCTTCATTATTAAACATTTGCACATAAATAAGTGACATAATATTCAGTACTTACTTTAAAAGTTTACTCTTCGGCCGCCCTTCTTCTGCCGTTTTTTTTGGCAAAATTATCCACACCCATCGTCGCGCTATGGAGTCTGGGATATGTTGGGTCATGAAGTCTACACCGCCACATCCTTAAAATTCAGGGAAATGAAGGACACATTTGAGGGCCGTATTTCGAGCAGCCTTTGAGTTGGGACAGCCTTTGTCGCGTCGCTGTGACGTAATCGGCCTTAAAATGCGGCCTTTGAGGCTGCAGACCCTGAATTGGGATACAGCCCTTGGCTGATTGTGACCTACACCCGTTTTCACACCTTGGCTCATGTGATTAGGCAGAGGATCAATAGGGAGTCCATGACCCTCTTAGGGGGACACTCACACGGGACCTAAACCTGGGATTCTCCACCAGTCGCTCTCAGAACTGAAGAAACTTCTTGGATAAAATGTCTTCAAGAAATTTAAAGCAGTTCAGACGCTTTTCTTTCCCAGCTCCTCAGACTGTCCACCCTGTTAGCTTGGTTAAGTAGCCATGAAGAGTAGAAGGCCAAGTATGAGTTTCAAACAGTAAACACATTTATTTTTAAACCCTGCAAATAAACAACATTAACATCAAAAGTTTTACATTTCCTAAATGTATCCCACAATCTGAATATAACACCCACTTCCCTACATTTGATCCGCCGTGTTAAATATGATTAAGAACAGAATGCAATCATTTGCAAATCCTATAAACCAGTATTTTAAACAAAGTGAGAAAATGAAACAATTAAAGAAAAATATTAGCCCATTTTGAATTTGATGGCAGCATCCTCTCTCCATAAACTAAAGGCTTTACGATGTTTAGTGCTAGACCATGTTGGTTAATGTGTAAACTTCTGAAACGTTCAACAGTTTCCATTTTGATTAACCTGACCAACATCTAACATAGAACACCTTTGAAGTGGACCTCGCACCCTGTGGATAACTTCAAACACGTCGAGGTCGCAGAGGCTGAACTTTGACCCAGCATCACAAGGAGCGCCATAAACACTTGTTACGGTTATTAGAAGGAAGCCAGCCTTTAGACATCCCCACAACAACATCGTGACCAAGGCTCTGTTGCATGATTTTTAACATGGCTACAATGTGTCGTCTGCTGAGTCATCGTTTAATACAACAACGTACTGAAAGAGAGCATTCAGCATCTGACTGAGCTGGACTAACCTTCCCTTTCAAGAGTGAAAACTGCAACATAAAACTGGAATACAACCAACTTCTAATGAAATGTAACATTTTATAACATGAACACAGATTCCAGGTGAGCTGTGTCTTCCAGGACTGGATTTACCAGAACAGGTATGAGGATGGTGCCTGACGGGCATGTACGAGCTGGAGTGGATCCCAGCTAACACAGGGTGAGGAGACAGACGACCGTTCACGCTCACACTTATTCACCAGTTAACCTAACCCCACTACCTGAATGTCTGGGAACTGTGGGAGGAAGCCAGAGTCCCCTGAGAGGACCCACACAAACACGGGGAGAACATCCAACCTCCACAGAGACTCTCTCTGCACTAAAAGCACAAAATAAAAATCACACCGTCATGTAATTCAAGAAACTGGTCTTAAAAACAGTTAATCTAATATGTCCACATGGAGCCCGTGTTAAGGTCCGTACTGGGCTTCAGAACATCAAGTGAACAACGTCAAATGGGACCTGGGTGCGTTGTCTCCTGATAGAAAGTGCTGAGGATCAGGACTCAGGGACAACACGATATCTGTCCAGCAGAGGGCAGCATTATTCCAAACGGCTCCATCCTAGAAACATGATGTGGAACAGCTGACCTGTAGATCTGCTCAAGAACAATCGTCACAGTCTGATCACAGTCAGTCCCACGTCTGCCATGTTCTCAGCTTCCTTTAGTACAGGTAGCCTTAATGATCATTTCAAGTGTGGTTGTTTCATGGAAACAGAGAGCAGACTGCAACATCCGTGACAGCCACCTCTAACACTCTGATGGACGTGTGGACAGCAATGCTGCTTTGAGCAGTACCGATGTTTCAGGGCTGATGACGTTGTTGGGTGGGGCATCTACATCCTGACATATCAAGGTTACTTTACTTTTAGGTAAATTTGCTTTACAGAAAAATAATAGCATTTGTCATCAAGATATTTATATGACTGCACTTGCTCAGGTTTGTCCAGATTTCAAACTGTTCTAAAAGTCTTTTGATTCAAATCTGGGGCTGTGTTATTGAAAGCAGAAGAGAAATAGATGAACTGAAGTCTTTTACTCTCTACATGTTTGACAATCAGGTTAAGTAGAATCAAAAGCACGTCCTCCACTCCTCTATTGGGCTTATGTGCAATCTGCATTGAATCAAGCTGAAGTTCAGTGTCTTCCATAATCACATTTCTGATGATTTTTTCAGAGACTGAGGTGAGGGCAGCAGGCCTGAAGTCGTTTAGAACTTTTGGACGACTAGATTTAGGACCAGGAACCACAACAGCTTCTTTCCAAAGAGAGGGCATGAACGATTTATTCAGAATAACCTAAAATATGGGACTGAGTTCTTGAGCACAAGTGTAGGAGCCATATGAGTTGTTCCTTTTTGTTTTGGATTAAGAGGGTTGGTTTAAATGCACACCTTGTATTGGTGCACGGGTGTGGGGCGTGACTCGTGGGCGTGTTAGGTGATAAATGTGGTTGCACTCACCTGATGAGCAGAAAGGTCGGGTGAGCATGAGGGGAAACAGCTTGAGTCATTTTGATGCATTTTTGGCTGTAACTTGATGTATGCTTTATGCACTAATTGATGCCATAGGCCGATGTTGTAGTTTGGTGTAGTAATTGATGTAATTCTTTGTGAGTTGCAGTCATTGTGTTTGTGCAGTCTGTGCATTTGTTTAATAGTTTGATGTGCTGATTTGTATAGTGGACAGTAACACGTGGAATTAAAGGAGCAAATAGTGCAGAAGTGCATCTCATGTGTTTGTTGTTGTCGTCATCAGCGTCCTCATGTTTAGCCTGCTGCGGCCATTTGCTGGAGGAGCCACAACAACTTTTCAACAGAAGAGTTTGTAGGTTTTATTAGATTATTTATATATAGTTTTATTGGTGAGAGTTTGATGGTTGGCTGTTGCCTTTTAGAGTAAGCCTGTGGCTTCACACAGCTGCTTTCAATCAGGAGTCTTATTCCCCTGTTAGGTTTCAGCAGTTTCACCTGCATTAGGCGTTGTACTGATTTGCTTTCTAGTTATTGTGCATCAGGCGGCTGAAGCCATTGGCTTGGGAGTACCGCCGCAGTTTGTGTTTAAGACAGTTTGTCTTCCTCACACCTGACGGTATGGAGGTACATAAATACCCATCGCCAGTACGGTAGACTAGGCTGAGTTAGTTAGGTTTAACAGGCAGATTAGCGGGGGATGTTACTCCAGTTAATTGTGTGTGTCCAAGGTTTATTGAAAGGAACGTCATTAATTTGATGTGTTGGAATGAAGCTCTGTGGCATAGGTGCAGTTCAGCGTTTGGATTTTGAAATGTTTGAGTTGAGTTATGTGAGTTATGCAAACAACAAAGTTTTTTGCAGCTGTTTACCTAAAAATGCAGCCAAGGCATTTTTAAAATACACATTTCAAACTATTTACAGAACAATCAGCTGTTCTGCATCAAATCTGATGCCACACAAATTATTTGTGCCACTGCAAAAAATAATTTCTGTCCACTATGAGATAACGGAGAACAACAGCCTGATAGCTGCAGGCCTGACAACAGCAGATGTATCACGCCACATCAGCCACGCCGATTTGCTAAGACACTGGTGTCGGGACATAAGGACGCTATCATAGCCTGTCAACCACGTTGATTAGCTGCGTATATACGAATGTGAATCGCATCATTGGCTGGACTATGGGTAGAGCTGGGCAATAGAATGATAACGATATGTATTGCGATATAACTTTTTCTCGATATAAAAATTAAACTATTGCGATACACCTCGCCGCTCTTGTCCTCTTAAAAAAAGATAAAAAAAAAACCTAAAAAAAACCCAGCCAATCCAAATTAAGTAGCGCAGAGCCGAACCAATCACAGCCCCAGCGTCACGTCACGTGACTTGTTACGTACAGCACAAGTGCCAAGCCGCACATGTGTATTTGTTTGGGAAGCAGCCAGCGACCGTACCACCCGGGTAATGGAGGAAATGAGTGTGCCGACTAGAAAAATCAACCGAGCGTGACCGAAGGTTACCGAAGAGAAAACAGATGATGGTTCCAATGCCGGAGAGATTGTCGAACGGAAGAGCCATAGAAGTTCCGTAGTCTGAAGGTATTTCGGCTATTTCAAGTCTGACAAAAAACAGAGTAGCGTTCACTGTAAATTGTGCCGAAAGCAAGTCTGGAAATACAAACTGGTGCATGCTCAGACTACGTCCATACGTACCCAGGTACTTCTGAAAACGCAGATTTTTCTATGCGTTTGCACCTTTCGTCCACACGTAAACGGCGTTTTTGGTCACTGAAAACGAAGATTTTTAAAAACTCCGGCCAGGGTGGATATTTTTGAAAACTCAGTTTTTGCATTTACGTGTGGACTAGAAAAACGGAGAAAACGCAGCGTCAAAGGTGTGCGCATTTTTTGACATCACACTGTGCGCCACGTTATTGTTTCGGTGAAATGAATTTCTACAATACTGTTACTGTTAATTCTACTCTCTGCAGTGTTTAAATGCTTACATATACACACAGTTACTGTCCCTCCACACATATGACTCGGTTCTGCTTCTATGCCCCAGCTTTGTTTACTTTTTCCCACCGAGGCTTCTAGACTTCTGATTGGCCAACATTTCTGCACGGTTAGGAATCTAGCTCCACCTGCTGCTTTGGCATGTTCATAGCAGCGTTTTCCTTCATTTCTGCCTTTATGTGTGGACGGGGTTATTTTTTAAAACGAAAACGGAAAATCTCCGTTTTCAAAAATACCCGTGTACGTGTGGACGTAGCCTCAGTCTCTGACTGGAAGCGCTAATTCGTCATTTGGCTTTTGTCAGACTAAAGTAACTGTTAAAACTGTTTGAAAAGCTCAGCTATACAACAAGGAGAGATTGAGAATTTCCTTTTAGTTCTCAGTTTATTTGATATTGACAAAAGTTAGTCAATTTTGTCTGTTCTTCTGTAAAACAAACTAAGATTTATTTTTAGAATTAATATTTTGTTTCTAAGTGGAATTGACAATTTAGTCTGTTTCGTTTGTTCTATTTTGAAACTTAAACGCTTTAGCGGCTGCCTTTTGTGTAGTTTGCAATATTTGCCTTTATTTATCTGAAAAAGTCTCATGTTCTTTAAGTACATCTACCCTGTTGAACTTAGTATGGGAAATAAATATTTAAATAAAAACAAGCTGCTGAATATTTCACATTTTACTTGTGAGCAACGGCACATTTATATCTTACAAATATAGTTATTTGGCTTATATCGTGATATTACCGTGATATGAAAAAATCTTATATTGCCCAGCTCTAACTATGGGATAAGGTGGCATCGTTCTAATCCCACACGGGAGCAGCCGGACACTTACTGACTATTAACTACTCGATTTCAATCAAGACGCAACCTCTCGCGCTTTCTCTCACACACACACACTCTCTCGCTCTCTCTCTCTCGCTCTTTCTCTCGCTCTCTCTCTCGCTCTTTCTCTCGCTCACTCGCTCCCCGTGTCTCGTTAGCCCAAACCCTCCCAGCTGTGTCTCCCTCCTGTTTCTCTTTCCCTGATTACTTCCCTGTCTATATAGGCCCTGTGTTTTCATGTGCTCTCTGTCGCGTCGTACCCTCAACTTGCTGTGTGTTTGTTAAGTCCGGTCCTCAGCATCTTGTTTTTGCATTGCTTTTTGTGAGTTTTATTTTATGAGGAGTTTGTCCAGCAATAAAGCTGCGTTTTCCGTTCAAATCCCATCTCCAAGAGTCCGGCATTTTGGATCCACCACTTCTGCCTGCCTGCCTGCACACATCACAACAAGACAGCTTTAGAGCAATTTAACAGAAATGGAAAGTTTACCAAGATGTATCAATCCAACGCAGACTAATGTCATTACAGATAAATGAACAAAAGCTATTAATCAAATAAACTTTAATTTTATCTGGAGAAATAAACCTCACTACAAGTACAATTATTGGGCTATGGCATTTACCTGAAAATATCTCGATTGTTTGATACTTATTGTGTTCATCAAAGCTGGATGGGAGGAGCTGTTATGTATTTAGTAAAATCAGTTTATATTTTGTGGTAAAGTAGAGAACACCAAATGTGGTGTATGTGCACATTGATATGCCTCTGCCTTTCCACAACAAGGTTAATAAAGTAAGTTACTAACAACCAAACAGGTGTTGTTACTTTAACAGTTAAGTTATAAGAGAGAACATAACAAACTGGTTGAGATCCTGGATTAAAGAGGGAATGGGAAGGGAAGAGGAATACAGAGGGCTGATTGGTCGGTTCGTGAGGTGGTGTGAGGAGAATCACCTGAAACTGAATGTGGCCAAAACAAAGGTGCTGGTGGTGGACTTTGGCAGAAACAGATCCCTCCTCTGTCTGCACTGGTGGGAATGATGTTGAAATAGTCACATCCTTTAAGTATCTGGGAGTTCATCTGGATCACAAGTTGGAGTGGTCTGCCAACATGGACGCTGCCTACAAAAAGGGTCTGAGCCAGCTTTACTTTCTACGAAGGCTCAGATGGTAAATGGACTGGTTCTTATATGGCGCTTGTAAGAGCCAATTAAAGGTTAATTTTATTGGTACTGGTAAAATGATTAGAGGAGAAATATATATGTTTGATGTTAAGAATATAATTCTAGTTGATTTTAAAATACTGTTTGTTAAATGTATAGAATATAGAAGTGCAACATTCTAATGCGCTTTTTAGTATTTTGGGCTTCCGGCACACTGTAATTACGTAGTTGGGGAGTCGGATAAGCTGGAAGCAACACAGTTTTTTGACTGAGTCTTGCCATGTAAATTAAAAGTTTCAATAAACATATTTCTTTGCAAGAAAAGTACCTGGACTTGATCGCGTTTCAAAAGCATGTTGCCGGACTGACTCCTAAAGGTGGTACAGAAGAGTGAAATAGAGACGGAGTGCCGCCACTACATAAGTCAAAAAACTAGCTTCACCGATATGTGGAGGATCGGCTGCACAGCGATGGAAGGGCGCAGCTTAGCGGAATGTAAGATAAGAGGCGCTGCTTAAGGATGCTGGCACAGAACCGGACATTTCTTTGGATTATTCTTTAGAAGAAGGTAACAAACTCTCTTATTACTTCGTGCCGTAAGACAAAAAAGACGTCTTTTAGAGGCTTGTTAAGTTTGGTGGAAAACGAAAGTGAAACTTAACTGCGTGCCGTCGTCAACCCCGCTCTCCTTTTTCTCTCTCTGCCCGTGGGACTGCATGTTGTAAAACAGGATTTGATGCAGTCAATGCGGAGTTTTTGGCATGCTATGAAGCTGGTTTACACTATGTCTATTAAAGATTCTAAGCAGAAGACAAATAGTGCATGCAACTTGAGCCAATAAACCCCTGCAACTTATAAGATGGCAGATGAAAGAGAGGTGGGAAGAACATGCAAGTTAACAGAGAAGGCTTTGGAAGAAAAATTACAAAGATGTATTGCCTTAAGAAGACGAACATTAGGAACAATCACAGGCAAAATAAAGGAGATAAAGATAATGATGAGTGATGCTCAGAACCTTCAAAGTGTGAAAGAAAGGATGGAAAGTGACTTTGCATTGGCTCTGAATGAGTTTCACAGTCACAATAACCAGGTTATGAGCCTTTTGGCTGAAGAAGAAAAAATATTTGACCAGGACAATTGGTTTGAGCCCAAAATGGCATCTATAAGAGAGTTTATGAAAACAACAAAGAAATGGATAGCAGAGGATCATAAGCATACGATTCCAAATGAAGCTGAGCAGCAGGAGCACTTTACAGATGGCTTGGAAGAAGCTGTTAACCCAGATGACAGCGCATCACAGGTTGGAGCTAGAAAGGATGCAGTTCGTAGCTCGCATGGGTCTCAAGTCAGCCGAGCATCTACAACATCCAGAGTTTCCTCCACTCGTGCTAAACAGGAGGCAGAACACGCAGCCTTGCTGGAACGAGCCGCAGCATTGAAGAAAAGGCAAGAACTTGAGATGGAGTTGGCCAGGATTAGGCAACATCTTGAGCTGGAAACAGCAAGAGTCAAAGCGGAAAAGGAAGAGTTAGAGTTGGAGACTGCATTAGCGGAAAGCCAAGCAAAATTAAAGGTGCTCAAAGAATATGAAAGATCTGAAGATGGTCTGAGCAGTTATGTGTCAATACAAAGATTGCAAGGTCGAGGAGTTAAAAAGGAAAGAGTTGGCATAATGCTCCCACAACAAGCTGATGTGAGTAGTCACGCTAATTCACAAGTGCAAAACTCACAGGTACCACAACTGTCTCATCCAGTCTCCACTCATGGGCTTAATGTTCACGTTAACAGAAGTGATGATCTATTGTCAGTCATGCAGAAACAGAATGTAATCACTGAGTTACTTGTGAAACAGCAGCAGTTGGCTCAGTTGCCATCAAAGGACATTCCTGTTTTTAAAGGTGATGCACTACAGTATAAGGCCTTCATAAGAGCCTTCGAACATGCAGTAGAGCAAAAGACGGATAACAATCAAGATAAGCTGTATTTTTTGGAACAGTTCACTGCTGGTGAACCACAGGAGCTAATTCGCAGTTGTGTACACATGACTCCTAGCAAAGTTACCGTGAGGCCAGACGGTTGCTACAGAAGCACTATGGAGATGAGCTAAGGATCGCAAGCGCATTCATTGAGAAAGCACTCAAATGGCCGCAAGTGAAAAATGACAATGCAAAGGCAGTAAACGCTTATGCTATGTTCCTGACTGGATGTCGCAACACCATGGAGGATGTTGAATTTTTGGAAGAGATGGATAATCCAACCAATCTACGCACAGTGATATCCAAGCTGCCCTACAAAACCAGAGAACGTTGCCGCGTAGAAGCGTTTGAACTCCAAGAAAAGAGGGGCAAAAGAGCAAGATTTGCAGATTTGGTGAACTTTATAGACCGCCAGGCTAAAATAGCTATGGATCCACTCTTTGGTAATATCCCAGACAACCGTGCAACGACAAGTGGAAAGACTGACCAAAGGGAAAAATATCCAGCAAAGAAGGAGTTTCGAGGAAGCAGTTTTGCCACCAACATTTCCGCCGAGAACAAAAGACTACAAGAAACAAACGTTAAGACTGAAAATTCAATTAAGACAGTGAGTGCCTTTGAGAAGCCATGTTTGTATTGTCAGCAGCCTCACACTCTTGCTTCTTGTGGAAAGATTAAGAATCAACCACACAAAGAACGTGTGGATTTCTTGAAGTCAAAGGGACTCTGTTTTGGATGTTTAGTTTATGGGCATCTCAGCAAGTTCTGCAAGCGCAGAATGGAGTGTAAAGAGTGTTCACTAAAGCACCCAGACATTCTGCACATGGGGAAAAAAGAAAGTTCTGTGGAAACAGAAAGGAAGGATGTTACTGATGGTACAACACGTTCTCACTCCCAACTCGTCAAACGTGTGACGCATGGTCAGGCTCCCTCTGCTGCACTTATGGACGCGCAGGGTACCCCCCTCGCGTCGGGAATTGACGTGAAGGGTCCTCCGATTGAAGAGATTGCTGCGGAAGTGCCTGTTGTCGGTATATTTAGACATTTTCCAAATCACATTGTAGTGACGTATACAGAACACAATAAATTATATAATGTAAACAACTACCTGAAAAACAGGTAGAACGATGCTTTTGTATCGTTTATTGCGTTTACGGAAGGAGTGATGTATGCTGGGTAATGGCACAGCTAGCTACTGGGTTTATTCACCCGCTTCGGCTGTTATCAGTCCATACAATGGGCCTTATTAGCACAAATCAGTCCCATAGATATGGGCCATCTCCTGCTAGATTGTTCAGAAGGTTGTTCTCATCCATCCAGATGGAGGATCACTAACAGGAGCGTGGAAGACTCCAGAATCCACTCTGGCTGGAATCCGGTGGATATGCAGTGTGTACAGGTAAGACCATTTAAACGGACAGCATTTATCGAATGACCATTAAAAGTCAGCGAGTGTCAATAATGTTAATGTGGTTATGTTAGTAATACACCGAGTGCTAATATAACAGCTTTAAGATGCATTTGTAGATATTATTACGTGTTTTACCGTCTTTATGGTGCTAGCTTAAAGTTACGGTGTAAACGTTAGCTTATATTGGAGTAAAGCTGTTACTGGTTAAACGATGTTAGCACAGAAATATTAGCTTCTGTCATGACTGATGAAGTTACTAGTTAATAAAGTTTCCAGTAAAGTGTTTAATCGCAGCCACAGATTGACAGCAATATCTCGATTAGCTTCAGTGCATCTGTAATAAATATGTGCAAGTTTCAGTGCTTCGTTTTAAACTGTATGATACTTATACTGACCCAGGGTCAGTGTAAAATACAATCCTAGCTGTGTGAACAAAGCCTGGCTCCTTTAATCCTGCATGACAAACCTCAGGATGCAGGTTATTATTACTCTTTCCTGCTGGCACACCTGTCACACCTGAGAGTCAGCTAGAAACTTACAGTGACGTGGACATCATGCAAAGACTGCCAGACTCTGTAATACTGCAAATGATCAGTGACTCAGGTTAACACTAAACTTTAAACGGCACCTCTGTGTCTCTGTGTGCTGAACATCTAGGATGAGTCAGGCTGCATCAGCTGAAGCTGTTATTTGTATATATCAGTATTTTTTTATTCAGGTGTGGGGAGAAACTACGTAAGACTGCAGTGAAGCGATGCACCAGATTAATCCCTGGCCAAAGGTATCGTACTTAAATCAGACTACTGATCCAGCCACATCAGCCTTTTGTGAGGTCTGTTTAAAGTTGACTAAAAGTGAACTGCAGGTTCCTGAGAGGTGGACTGTGAGCACAGAAACACATGTTCATACATACAGCTGCAGCAAACTTACATTAATTTTAAATAGTTTGTTCTCAGGCAAAATTAATAAAGATTGTTACTTGCAATGTCTGTCTTCCTGTGTTAGTCCTCTGAACAGACTGGGTGACCTGTTCCAGGTGGCTCTATCTCCTGTGCCTATGGGACCGGCTCTAGCTCCTGTAATAAGAAATTTTTTTCCTGTATTCTCATTTAAAAAGTATTTAAAGTGCTTTATGCCTATGCCTTAGTGTGGAACTGAAGAGATGGCAGATAAAAAAAAAAACCACTTTTTTTTATGTCGATACCCGCATATCATACATTTGGATATCTGCCGATACCGAATGAAGTCCGATATCATGTTGTTTTAAAACTAAATCAACAAAACTGAATTTTTAACATATCTTTGCTGCATTTTTTTGCTATAAAGTTCATACTTAACCCTCAAGTTTAAAATGAAAACACACTACAACTAAAGCCTTCTGTTATAAAAAACCTGTAATGGCAAAAAAAAAGTTTCACTAGTTCGCACAATACTTAAATCAACTCTGATAAACTTAAAACTTACCTACCATCCTCCTATTCTGGTATTTATACCAAGAGTACTTAGCATAAACTATTAAGCCAAATAACCTAAACTACATAGGGGTCCAACCTCCCACCAACACTAAGATAAATAAATAAAAATAGGGAACCACCCCTCACGCTCCACCTCAATGTGCTTAATCGACGTAATCAAACCCGTAATTGATGCAGTGTGGAAAAAAAAAAGACCTGCAAGATCAATTCTTTTTTCTTTTTTCAAGGCAAATTTAAATCGATTCACACATCTTTCTTCTAAATCCAACAAATTTGCAGACTGCAACCGATGGTACCTACCTCCCAAAGGGAAAAAATACTAAAATAAAGACTGATTTTAAACTAGGTAAAGAATTAAAAATTTTAAAAAAAAATAAAAAAAAAAAAAAAAAAAAGAAAAAACTTAAAACAGTTTCTAGCCTAATAATGAGGCAAAAGTTAAATTGGAACTTCTAAATACTACATATTAATTAAAAAAAATTAATAACCCAAAAACACACAAATTTTTCTTTCCTCAAATAACTACTCTCCTAAAATTATACATTTTGTTAAACAAAATCAGAA
>NW_024387330.1:141407-160012 GCF_900408965.1 Simochromis diagramma | reverse complement strand
TTGGTTGCCCTATGGCAGGGCTTCCACAGAGGCCAGCAGGTGGATGAGGGAAGGGGAGGCAGGGGAGAGCCTGAGGCAGCCACCCGTCCGAGTGTCAGGTGAACTGAACTTCAGGTAAGAAGTTATGACCTGCAGTCTATCTGGTCAGTATAAACTAAGTTTAGGTGGAGTTTATTTTCGTTGTGCTGACTTTTTACCCTCAGTTGCAATAACTCGTACTGCGTTCTACCAGCTTGATGGAGTTTTTATACAGCTGGGTGGGTCTATGATGTTACTGATAGTGAACTTTATTTTATTCCTGCCAACGGCTCTTAAAAATGGAATGGTCCCTCATTCAGAGAAATTTACACGTTTCGTATTGAGCTGAGAAGAGACACAGTTTGTCCCGGACTTTAGCTAGAATGGAAAAAGACACAAAGCTGGGTTATTCTGTCTTTACGCTGCACAGCTGCCTCTTCTTCTCTCATTCTCTCACCCTCTCTCTCCTGTTGCTACTTCAATCATGAAACTGATCAATGATCAGCTGTCGGCTTTTCTCTCTCATTTATTTATCGCCCACTTGCTGGTCATGATGTTCGGTTTGGTTATCTGGTGAGAGGGAAACATGAAGATGAAACCAGGAGATGTCCTTACTGAACCATCAGAGAGCAACAGGTGATGGAGGAACAGTTTACCTTTTAGGTGACATGAATGAGTTGAAGGGAAGTTATGAACTGTTTCTGAGAGACAAACAAACACCAGGATCCTTTTCTATGTAGCTGACAGCTGGTAACTGTGCAGGGGTGGATCTAGCAAATTTGCCAGGGGGCAGGTAGGGCATTCAGGGAAAGGGGGCACAAAGAAATACTTTTCTTTCTTATTCTCATTTAAAATATCTAGCTTTTATTAAATATTATCTAAATCTTACAACCAAAGTTTTTTCTGACGTAAAATGTATAGAAATCCAACATATACCAACAAAACTGTACATCACTGTCACACACAGCATTTGTTTTCATTCAAAGGCTTTATGGCTTTATACCTGGTGGGCCGTCTCTAGTCAAAATGCCCGATTTTCTGTCCCGGTCCCAGCCCTGCAGGTTAATACTGGCAGTGTCACCATGCCAGCTGACTGTATTTCATCATCAGCACTGTTGTCTTTATCAATTTACCAAAGTTTACCATAAGGAAGCCAAGAAAAGTATTTACTTGCTTTCAGGTTTTATTCAAATATTAGTCTTTTCATTTGTTTTCCCCACTTTTCCCTGTTTCAAAATCAAACACCAGTTTGTGAGAAGATTATCTTCTTTTTTTAATAGGCAGATAAAGTTTTTCATTGGCATTGGCTAATTTGTCATTTGTTTGCTCAAATGTTCGTATTTTAATATTAAAAAATGTTTTTGCCCAAAACATATGTGCACCTATGTTCAGTAAAAACTACTATGCAAATATTGCTGTCCTTGAATGTGAGTAAACACTGACAAAGCACTGATTGTATCTCTTGTACTTTATCAACGCAGTATCTAAAAACTTTGCACCGGAGGTTTAAAATCTCATTCTATAAGAGTTAAAGCGCATTCGGTTATTAGGTTACAGGATTATTGAATTATGGTTAATGGTTGGTATAATTTTTTTTAAAACATTATCTGCCAATTACATCGCCACCCTTCTCCAATCTGTGCCCCTACCTGGCCCCCCCAACAAAATTTTCTAGACACGCCCCTGCATAAATGTAAGTTTATTATAAACACCATATTTCTTCTTTTTATAACGATATGAATTGTACATACAATCAATTTCAGACTCAACCAACAAAAAGCCTCTCAGACAACTATTTATTTGTAACCGTTGCTATTGTAATGCAGTGTATCACCACATGGCGGCGCCTCCTGTCTCACGACTGTGTCACCCCCTTTTTTTCTTCTTCGCACTCCTCAGTATGGTGCTCCCTGTGTCGCGGACTAGTGTGCTCTTTAGTAATGTGTGGTAGAGTAGCACTTTTATTTTTGATATTGTAATAAATGTACTTTTTGGGAAGTCAGAAGCTGTTGCTCATTCGCTATCCACCTGCACACCTCCCGGCTGGCTTCATCTCCACTGCACGTTACAACTGGCGCCCGACTTTTTCCCTTGGACTTCAGACGATTTTTGCATCCCGCCGAGGATTCTTCTTTTAGCACGTGAACGTCTCGGAAATCCCCCCAGTTTTGCGGACGCTCGGACGTTTTCTCCAGCCATGGCCGCCAGCCTCGCTCAGGTGGGACCCGACTAATTCTTGGATACCGTGGTGTGCCGCTGCTCCGCTTGGGAGAAAGAAAAAGAGAGAAGCTGACTCCGCGACGCGAATGGACTCCGTGGATTTGTTATTTGTTGTTGGTTTCGTCTTCTAAGGATTACTTCTTGTGGAGAGCCTGGACCTGAACATTTCTGCTGGCTTTCATTCCCCTTTCCCTCTGCTGAGACTGACTGTAGCACATGTAGTGATAGCTTGGCCGACTACAACCGTTGGTGCTGGTCTTCGGCTCAGTATAACGAAACGACTTAAAACTAATCTTGCATTGAGCTCTAGTGTTGCAGACATGCTATTGTATATAACCTGGTTCTGATCACTCCAGTCTAATTTCAGTTGTTGGGCGAAATTTTATATGTGGTTTTTCTAAATTTAATCTTGAACGCATTTTTGCAGTTTTGTCTTTTCTAGTCTGACCTAACTGACTCTTTTACTGCTATATCATAACTGCGCTGTGCCCTGGAGCGGCTTAATTTTTTTGAATCGCAATGGCACACATGCCCAGACGACTCTGACTCAGACAGGAACTTACCTCGTTACCTATGATAGGTTTGTAGTTGAACCCATCCGCTGGAACGTTGGGACAATATATTACACTGCAAAGCAAGACACAGTAGGCAAGCTTCTTCATGTTTCTCGTGCCACGGAGAAAACCGGACAAGCGCCGTCCCATCGCTTTACCCCAGTTGCTCTCGTCCGTTCTCCCGTACCACTGTCTTTTTATTGAGGTTACCTGAATTGCATAGTTCATTAACATATGACGTCTACATCAAACAAAGGTACCTTGCCTGTGATGTGGTGTTGTGTGTGTATGGGGGTGTTGTGATTTGTGTGTGTGTGTGAGAGATCTGTGTGGGGTCAAGATGTGACCCTGTGAAGACTCTGGTGCTGCTGGTGCCAGGACGTCTGGGTCCATCTAACAAAAGGCTCTTATACTTAAACAGATATAGTGTGCTTGCTATCCCATAAATCAAATAAACTCTCCTGGGGTATTGGTTTATACCAAGGATCTGAGTAGAGGATGTATGCACCCCCCTCTACACAGGTTAATACAGACCTCTTTTAGGATGAGCTCCTTCAATCTACCATGATTATATACTCTCAGCATATATGTGTAAATGTTTCTAAGCATAAATGACAATCAACTACAAAATCTAACATTCCCCCTTTTTGACGTTTATGCTTGAAAAGTCCCCAGTTACAAATACCTATGTCTGACAGTTTCAATGCAAACATTGTTATATATTTTTTTTTCTTTTTTTAAGTGAACATTAAACATTGTTATTCAGCATATGTCAAAATACACCTAAATTACTGAAAAAATACACAGTTTAACAAATGTATTAGCGGTTATCCCTCAGTTGATCTCATCTCATGCCAAACTGCATCCTACAAACAAACAAAGAAATTGTTAATTTAATAGTGAAACTAAGAAAGTAACATTTTCAAACCATCTCGCTTGTGGTGTTTTCTCCAGGTGTGCATCACATGTCTCTTTGCAGAATGGTTTTAGTTCTGCAGGGCTCAATGTGTCTCTTCCAGTTGTTTCCATCACTGTCCATAGACCAGGTCCAAAGTATGTAGAATAAACATTCAAACATACTAGTTAGTTTTGTTGTTTGTAACATGGGTCTCAGCTATTTCCAAAGCTGCAGACCTCTCAGCACTCTAGTTTTATGGCCTCTACACCAACCCCCATCACCTCATTCAAGCTTCGTCCTGTGAGGGGGATATTTATGACTCCTTCATTTGTCACGCTCTGCAGAGAAAACACCTCTGTGGAAAGGGTGCAGGGTTCTGTTATCTTACTGCTGTTGTGATCCCGCAGTCTCAGGTATCATCGTATTCACAGTACAGGCACAGCATTAGGTGATGTTCCTAGGAAACTGCTGTCATCACCACCATAGCTTTGTTCCTGTGACTTTTATCAGAATCCTGATGTCCTCTCGAACTCCTTCTGCGCTGTCGATGGAGCCTTGGCACGCCTCCCGTCATCCCTCGAGTTTTCCTGTCCCAACGCTGCTGAAGATGATCTCTTGATCCTCCTGAAGTCCTCTCTCCTCGGCCTCAGCTCCCCTCCTGTGGACGATCTCTCTCAGGCACTCCTTCTCGTCCGGTAGTTCTGGATTTTGGGCCTGCTGGATCTGTCTCAAACACTAGTTCTTCGCCTTCCTCCTGGTTCAGCTGATTCAGCCGTCAGCCATGGCACTTGGTTCGCCCTAGAGTTGATCAGAGGCTGGAGGTTGAAGTGCGAGCTTACCCTACGGGGCTCAATCAGCACTCCCCCTCTCACCACCGAAACACAAAATGTGGAGATTTCTCTATTGTGCAGTCTTGAGGGTGCTGGGGTTTCTTGCCTCGCCCTCTTGCCAGTGGCTCTGATAAATCCAGGATGTGTCTCGCTCTATTTTGCAGGCAGTTTCATGGTCCTTGCTGTGGCTCCAAGTCTGATCTCTGCTGCGGCCCAACCAGCTTGCCTTTGACCCTCAACCACTGCCGGGCTATGCCTGGAAGTTTCTCGCTTTCCCTGCTGCCACCTGTACTTTCAGAAAGACTAGTCGTATTTGGGTGGATGCGGAGGGATGTCAACAATCATCAACCACTATCGCTTAGAGTTCAGTGACTTCCCTACATGGCATCACGCACAGTGCTGGAACGGATGGGTGCACCACTGTGCATAGATTTAATACTGTAAATAAACAGCTAATCACAAAAATCACATCGCAACAATATATAGCCTTAACACTTGTTTAATGGTTAATTCTGGACCACACTTCGTGCGCATGGACAAACGCATCGGCGCACTCACAAACCAGATCCCTGTCTTAAAACTGGCTCACACCAGGAGCTGCATTACAATAAAATAACTTCACTCTTATACAACAATATATCAGAGAGTAATAAGCCCATTCAACTCATCATCACAGACAAGTGTCTGTGGCATGTTTGCTCCAATCCGAACTACAATTATTTCCCTAATTTGCTCAGGACATGGATGCATCCCATGTGCTCAGTTACATTATGTAATGCAGTGATTCTCTTAAGCAAAATTACTCCCCACTTCAATTCTTTGCCAGGGCTCAAAGTGGCCACGGTATAGGCCTGACATGATTGCAAGGGTTGTCCCATGAACAGTCACAGTGCAGCGCTAATTGTTGTTTTACTCAGGTCACTTTGGTCCGCTTCTGCCCGATCCTCCACAGCATTCTCAAAGGAACACACATTTAGCCATAACACATTGACTGTGGTCAGCACGGAGGTCAGAACCGTTCAACAGGTTCCAGAGGTGCCATAAAAACAACCATAACGTGTAGCCAACCCTAGCTGTGGAAAGCAATGACGTCACATATAAACCCAGAAATCATGTAGTAGGACAACATTAACTAAATCATTCTTATTTAATACCTGTATCAACCACATGATAATCCTCGCCTGTAAAAAGAAAATGTAATGTTAGCGCTGCGCAGGTGTGTTACACTTTCTCACAGCAATGTCCTGTGAGCCAACACAAGTTAGTGAATGCACACACATCGTAACACCAAACAACTGAGTTATTTTTACACATCGACCTGCATCTTATAACTCATAACTCTTATGTTAGCTGCCCTCAGTAGCATACTGTCTGAAATATTCGACGGCTGCAAAAATTCTTTAAGTGTTATTTTTTTCCTTGGGATTCTAATTTCACTGAAGTTTACTAAACTCAACAAACTTAATATTACTTACCGGGACATTTATTCTGTCCTCATTTTCTTTCACCGAAAAATTGTTTCCTGCAGTGTTGTCCTTCGTGCTTGGCTCGCCTACCTTTGCTAACGTGATGCGCATGGCGCAGAAGCCGATGCTGCATTCACTTACACTCGGATATCTGAGCTTCACCGTGAAAACATAATCGTACATTTGATATTTGATTGAATTTTATTGTTTTACCTTTGGGGTGGCACCTGGGGTGGCCAGTCTGGTTGGGTGGGTGGCCTGTGCCCCCCCAGGCCACCCCGCTGGACACGCCATTGATTTATGGATATAAAATAGCTAAAAGTATTAACATGCCTCAGAGAAATCACTAATAACACTAAGGGCTGGACGGATTTGATTTGCATTCTTCAAGAAGAGTGTGGTGTCATCAGCTAGCTGGCTGATGATGAGCTCCTTATCAGCTGTGCTGATTCCTTGTATAACAGGTCAAATCTCGGGGTGGAGTCTTAATCATTTTAATTGAGCTATTGCCATTCGTGTACAAGGTTTTGATAGCTTTACAGAAAAATGCCAAATTTTTCCAAAGAGTGGAAAATAAATTGATGTTCAATTGTATCAAAAGCCTTTTAAAAATCCAGGAAGAGAATGAAGCTATAGTCAGATACCAAATCAGAGTAATCAAGTAGATCTAAAACCAGTCTCATGTTCTTAGAAAGGTGTCTGTTTCTCATAAAGCCTGATTGTGTCTCATCGATAATTGTGTCCAAGAACTCTTTCATTCTGTTAGCAAGTACTAAAGCCATAATCTCATAGTCATCATTGAGCAGACAGATGGGTCTCCAATTATCAATAAGAAGTAAGTCTTTGTTTGGCTTTGGAATAAGTGTTATGAGACCCTGAGTAAGAGTAGGAGGGAGGATGTTATTCTCTACACTTCCTATGAAAAGCTGCAGTAAGAACGGAGCCAGGAGATTAGAAAATGATTCATAAAACTCTGCAGTTAAACCATTATGCACTACACACTGTACAGTAATGCCGCTGTTTTGCACATATTCATTCATGATTGACTATTTCAATGGAGAACCTAAATGACACGGACCCGTGTTTGTTATTACATCTCTCTATTTTGAATGTGACAAGTCTATCATTCCCTGTTATTCATAGGTATTAACAGAGTTTTGGGCCTTTTTTCCTCTATAACAGTTAATTGACTCTTTACAGTGGCCTGCTATGGTTAATAATAACATGTTCAGTCATGAGTGAAATCAAAGCTTTTCTTCACTTTAGCATTTAACATTCCCAACAATATAATGTGATACCTTAATTAAAACACAGCTAATAAAACACAATTTTCTAAATGCAAACATCAGTGACTCAACATTAGCAACCAAAGGGTTCAGTCTGCAGCTCACACTCATGTAAAGCTACAGCCTCCCCCTTTAGTCTCTGTCATCCTTCTGCTCCTGCAAAAACAAAACAAAGCAAGACAAAACCTCCACCCTTCTTCTACAGGCTGGGTGAATTGTTGTGGACGTTCACTAATCCTAAAGTCGGCACCGTTTTTGTCTCAGTATCAAGTCAGTTAAACTTTTAGTCGTCAGTCCATCACAGTCCAGTCACATGCATACATCCACACACATTCATACCAGATATTGCTGATAATGGAGTCTCACGCGCAGCCTATTCGAGCCTCCATCACCAGCAAGATGACGTCATCATTTTAAAGGAAAACAGCTCCTTGTTTTTGGACTGGATTGACTCGCTGCAATCCTTTTAGGCTCAGGACTTCTCATGTGATCAATGTCACATATAAGTGAATTTCTCCCAAGCCCATTATAATCATGGAGAAAAACACTTTGCCACTGTTTCCAGTAAGAATATTTTATAGCGCTTTAAAGTTCAACCTCTCAGGTCTGGATTAAAGAGCTGATTTGTTAAATCGGGAACTCACAAAATACCAAAATATCACCACCGGTGGATCACACCTCTCAGATGTTCTTATCTCAGTGCACTGTAACAAAAGCACAAACAAACGCAACCAATAAAATACTAATAAAGTAACAAATACTGGGGCCCATTGCAAACATGTCCAAGCATAAAACCATCTTTCTCTCTCTTAGAGAAAGAAAACAATCCAAACCTCACTGATAAAATCAACCTAGTGTCAAGCAAAACCCAAAAATCAACCAAAACTTCACCAGAAAGTTTTTCTCCCTCCCGGGACAATATTGTGCAGGAATACAGGCACCGTAACTCCTTTTGCACTGACAAAAACATGTTGGATTTACTTGATTCAATAGTGGACACTGGTTGCACACAAAGGTTTTGCTTTGGCAGAAACTTAAACAACTGAGTTAAATCAACACAACCTTTTCATATTCAGTAAACCTGCATGTTGTGTTCATAAAACACGATTGAAACATGTTCAGATGGAGTAAGTTGAGCTCCTGGAACATTTTAATCCTTCAATTGAAATTGAATGGGTCTACAACAACTACCATCCTCCTATCTCTATCCTGGTTGCAGCAGGGCTGGGAAATAACCCTGAAGTGATAGGTTACCAGGCAGGGTACACCCTGGACAGCTCACCAGTCTATCAGATAGAAACACACAGCCGTTTACATTCATGGATAATTTAGCCCAGGACCTTCTTACTGTGGAGCAACAGCACTAACCAGCATGCCAACAATGGAGGAAATACAGGAAAGCTATGATTTCCTGTATTTGAGGCAGAATTATTTTGTTCTTGCCCTTGACAGGTTAATCCACAATAAATAGCAACAGCATGCATGTGGTGTGTGTGTCGTTGTCTGCCTCTTATAACTCCAGTGATTTTCCTGTAGTTTGAAATCTTATGCGGTGTTGACACAATAATTTGTTGTAAACCAGGAAATTCCCAACTGTGGTAGAAAGCACAGCTTAGCCTTAGCAAATGTTCAAAGAAAAGTCGTCACTTCCTGATTTCTGCTTCACTGATAAATATTGTCACACTGGGGTTTTTGCAAATGATATCAGTGAGCACTGTGTGGCAGCTGGAGTCAGACAACTGAAGCTCCCACAATCAAGACCACAAACAGCTTTCAAAGGAGATTTGAAGCTTTTCTGGCAGCAAGCTTCATGATTTATGGGACTGTAACTGGAACAGAAACTACCTGATCACCAATGGTGAGCTGGCATGGAATTATTTTTATGACATTTTATCAAAGTTATAAATAAGCATGCCCATTAACACATAGTGAGTGAGCATGTTGTCTTCCCACGCAGTGAACAGCGGATGCTAATGTTTTTGTCACTTTTTACAGAGTCAAACTCAAAGTAAGGTCAGTGCTTCCACGCTTTAAACGCTGCACGCTCACACTCTCTCCACACTCGATAGATTATCCATTGTTCATCTGCACACAGCTGCGGTTTTAGTAACGCAGTAACGCAGCGTGCTTACAGGAAAGTAACAGTAATCTAATTACCTTTTTTGCAATAGTAATCCCTCACTTTACTCGTTTCTTGAAAAAAGTAATCGGATTACTGCCCATCTCTGGTTGGAGCTGTGCACTTGTGGGTTCAACCTTGTGTACACGTTTATCTTTGCTGTGTGTACTTGTACCTCTGAGTGGAAGCTGAACTCTTGAGTTCGAGTATCGAAGCATCAGCTGTGACGTTAAAGTCCAAACAGCTCGTTCATTTGACGTGCAAATGAACGAAGGTAACGCCGTTTTCATGTGGATGTGTCACTGAGACACTTTCCACATCCACAGCTCACAAAATGGGAAAACTATAGAAGTATAACAATGAAGAAGTTACTATGTTACGGGTCCCAAGGATGAAGACCTCGATGACAAATATGTTACCTGTAAAAGCAGGTGAAGAGCAGAGTAAGGAAGACACGATGCGTCTCTGCTTTCCTCCAGAACGTGTCTGAGTCTGATTTATTTCACACAAATAAATGCTATAAAACACTAAACATGAGCTTTCAATATACTGTTCAGCTGCTTCCTCATTCACATCAATTACATTTACTTATTTCACAACATCAGTGAAATATACTCTTTTTAACTGGTTCAGTTTCTCAAGTTCACACTTCTTTCCATAACAGCTACATCCTTTTATCATATCAATAAACACATCACATTGTCTTCTGCAGTGTCTTACTGGCTAAACAGTTCTATTCAATAACAGCATTGGTAAATACATTACATTTGTTCCCTCCAGTAATTTACTGGCAAAATCACTATTTAGTGCATCATGAAACACAGCTTGTTTAATCAACCCATGAATGCCTCTGTTAGCTACACAGAGTTGCTCAGAGTGCTTGTGTTACACTAGCTAATCTACTCAGTCACTTTAACAGAACTATTAACATTCACATCTCACAGAACTGATTTGATTGGAGCATTACAACACGTTTGCACAGAGCATAGGAGCGCACTGACTCTGCTTCACGAGCGCTCCACCTAACGAGCGGGCTCGCGGTGCGGTCGCGCGGGACACTCCTCTGGTTTTCTCCCGTGTTTACATATAAATAACTTTGGCGGACCGCCTTAACTCTCCCATTCACATTAACGTGGGTAACCATGGTGACAATAAACAACATTTTCGGTGCGAGCACCATGTACCGACCTGTAAAAGCAGGTGAAGAGCAGAGTAAGGAAGACACGATGCGTCTCTGCTTTCCTCCAGAACGTGTCTGAGGAAGCAGCGGAAGGTGGGCTCCACTTACTGCACCCCGAAACCCCGGAGCAAGCACCAAAGTTCCGCCCTCACTGCTTTCTAACATAAAATGAATCCCTGTTACATGGATTTTCTATCCTCTTAAAGAAACTGAAAATAAATACATATAGCAATGAAAAATGTCCCGTTACATGAGTGTTTTACACAAAATAATATTAATGTGGTCATTCCCTCACAGGGGTGCCACAACTACACTGCTGTTTTGACAGAGACACAGTGTGTTTATCTAACTTGGCTGAAGCCAAAGTTCTCCAGACAAATTCAGTCTGTTTCTGCCAAGTGTGAACTCACTGGATGAGCGCCAGATACACAGAGTCAAAAAGGGATAAATTAGTTTTCTTATGTCATGTTCCCGTCACAAACTGGCTCAAGGAGAGGGGAAGCAGGAGTCCACAGATGAAATGTTCCTATAAATAAAGTGGAATTTATTCAAACTTTACCAAAACTTCAACACATCAAATACAAGCAGCTCAGCAGGGAGTGGATGTGTGTTGCATGTGCCAGGTGGATGCAGAGAGAGGCCAGGGCCACGTTCAAACCTGAACACGCTGCACAGTGTTTTGTTCCATTTGTTAGGGATGAATGAAATGCTTCCTTGAAAGGATGTGTGCAGTCACCAGTGGGCGTGGAAGCATGTGCGCCCTCATTTGGTGGGTGTGCAAGAAAAGTCATCCTGTCACACAGCAATGCCTACATAAATCACACCACTCTGCTTAAAATAATAATGTTTAGTGAAGCAGGTGAAGCAAAGGGCTGCTTTTAATAGGCTGGGAGACCCAGGTGTGCTGCTTTAGCTGCTGAGCCTCTTATGACAGAACAGCGGAGAGTGGTAAGAAGGGAGGAGGGGGTCTGGCTGTGTTTGTGAACGATAGATGGTGTAACTCTGGGCATTTCTCTATCAAAGAGACGCTATGCTGTAAGGACATTGAGCTTACATTAGATTACATTTTATTTATGTAATGAACACATTTTGAGCTCTTAAAGAAACATAACAAAGGAAAGCTGAACTACAATGATCCATGTAGCAAACACAAACTGTTATATCGCCTTTGGGCTTTTGGAGCCTTGACCTGACTTTTGAAAAAAGCGCGTTCATGCAAACATCGTCGGGTCTGCCGTGATATGTTTACAACGGGACTTCTGCTCCTGAACCTCTGCGCACAGCGTCTGCAGGTAAGGTAACTTTATTTATACCCAAAGGCAAGGTAAATTTGCTTTACAGACAAATGACAGCATTTGACATCCCTTTAAAAACACACATACCTAGTAAATATATAAAACTCACTGTGACACATACTTTAATATTTCGAATCAAAAACAGTTCTTATTTAATTCAGTGACAGCAACGGGGACAAAGCTGTTTTTATAACGCTTTGTCCTGCATCTCGGAAATAGAAACCTCCGTCCTGAGGGAAGAAGCTGAAATTCAGCCCTTAGAGGATGGGAACCATTTTTAAGGATTGATAAAGCCATCCTCTGTACCTGCTCAAAGTACAGGGAGGCTAAACAAGACTGTGGCTCACCTATCAGACGACTGGACCATCTCACTATCTGATTCAGAGAGTTTTTCTCTGTGACAGAGGTCTGACTGAACCATGCCACCAAACAAAAGGATAAAACAGACTCAATAAAAGAACGAGAAAACAAAGTTAAAATTTTTTGGTCAATGTGGAAATGAACAAATTTCCTAAGGCAATAAAGGTGCTGGTGACCCTTTTTACAAACTGATTTGCAATTTTGATCAAAGTTCAGTTTTTCATTGATTATGGTCCCAAGATATTTATATGATTGTACTTGCTCTATTTTCTGACCTTTAATTAAAGTGACTCCGTGCCCATTTTGTTGTTTCCTAAAATCAACAACCATGTCTTTTGTTTTAGATATGTTCAGCTGGAGATAAGACTCCTCCCACCACTGAACAAAGTCATCAATGACTGGGCCGTGGTTAGTTTCACCCTCTTTCAGTAAGCTGACAATAACAGAGTCATCTGCATATTTAATAATGACCCTGTTTTCATGTCTGCCCTGACACATGTTTGTATAGAGAGTGAATAATAAGGGCGATAGGACGCAGCCTTGAGGAGAACCTGTGGAGGAGAACACTGGGTCAGACAGAACCCCATTTATTCTCACTCTTTGTGACCTGTCAGTTAGAAAATCTAAAATCCAGCCCAGCAGGTTTTTCCTGATTTCAAACTGTTCTAAAAGTCTCTTAATTAAAATATGGGGCTGTGTTGTATTAAAAGCCGAAGAAAAATGAATGAAAAGAAGTCTTGCAAAAGTCCCTTTACTCTCTACATGTTTAAGAATCAGATTTAGTAAAGTCAAAAGTGCGTCCTCCACTCCTCTGTTGGGCCTGTATGCAAACTGCATTGGATCCAGCTGACCTTCAGTCTCTTCATAATCACATTTCTGATGATTTTTTCAAAGACTTTCATGACAACTGAAGTGAGGCAACAGGCCTGAAGTCATTTAGATTTAGGGACAGGAACCACGACTGCTTCTTTGCAAAGAGAGGGCACATGTTGTGTTTGCAAGGATTTGTTAAAAATAACCTGAAATATAGGACTGAGTTCATCAGCACAAGATTTAATTAGGCGGCCACTAATATTATCAGGACCCTGGCTCTTGTTCACATTGACTGTATGAAAGGCCTTTTTAACATCGCTGAGTTCAATGATAAAGTGCTGAGTATGTCACAGTCTGGCGAGGGCAGACTGTTGGTGTTGGCAAAAGGACCCAAACGCAACTCCATAAACTGAACGTGGCGTAGATTTAACAGAAAATAAGCCGTTTATTGAGGCCAGCAAAAGGGGAGTACAAACAGCAGGACACAGGTGAACACTAAACCATAGCCTAAACTGGGTGAACTAAAGCTAAACATGAAAAACCTTAAACGTGGTGAACTGACATAGAATGCTGAAGTGAGGGTATGGATGAGCAGACGACCTGACAAATGACATGCAAAAACAGAGGACTTAAATACACACATGAGGTGATCAGGGGAAGTGGAGACACATGAGGAAACAGCTGACTAACATGAACCTAATGACAGGAGCAGTGAAGCTAAATACAAAGAACCAAGAACACACGACTCCTTCCAAAATAAAACAGGAAACATAATGAAACGCAGACATGACAACCAGAATTTGACAACGTAAGACACAGACATGAAACACATGACGAGCAGGGGAGACTTAACATGGGTTGGAAACACGAGGGGGAATTAATAAGAACTAAAATCACCTAGGCATGGTAACAAATGAGCTTAGAAAACCTGAAGGGCTTAACATTAACTATAAACATCAAAATGAACTAAAACTCAAAACACTGGGTCATAAGACCCAGGACCGTGACAGAGCCCCCCCGTCAAGGGCGGATTCCAGACGCCCTAAACCACGAAAAACAAAACAAAACCCAAAAACAACCCACCAAGGGCGGGCGGCGGGGGTCCAGGACGGAGGGCCAGAAACAAGGCCACAAAAACAAAATGTCCAGCCAAAAGCACAGGAGCACAGGGAAACTGTCCACAACCCCTCAGGTGGCCGACCTGGAGGGCGACGGCACAGGAGTTCATGGTCAAACAGTTCCGGGGGCCGTCCGTGTGGACGGCAACCGTGGCGACATGGAAACGGTTCAGGGGGCCGGCCGCGCGGAAGGCAGCGGCGGCTCTCCAGTGTCGGGTGCACTGGCCGAGGCCCGGTGGGCACAGGACCAGTCGAGGCAGGACCAGACGAACCAGACGGTGGCGTGGCAGCCACAGGCGACGGGGCCGGACCAGGCATAGCAGATGCAGAGGCTGGACCAGGCGTAGCAGAAGCTGGAGCTCGACCAGGCGAAGCACAGGCTGGAGCTCGACCAGGTGAAGCACAGGCAGGAGCTGGACCAGGCGAAGCACAGGCAGGAGCTGGACCAGGCGAGGCAGAGGCGGAGGCTGGACCAGGCGTGGCAGAGGCGGAGGCTGGACCAGACGAGGATGAAGACTCGGATGAAGCTGGACCAGGCGAGGCAGAGGCGGCCGCAGGTGGCGGCTGGACAGGCTCCTCGGGCCCTCCAGTGGGGACAGGAGGCTGAACGGGCCCCTCGGACCCTCCAGCTGACGAGGCTTGAGGCTGGACGGGCTCCTCAGACCCTCCAGCGGAGACAGGAGGCTGAACGGGCCCCTCGGGCCCTCCAGCTGACGAGGCATGAGGCTGGACGGGCCCCTCGGGCCCTCCAGCGGAGACAGGAGGCTGAACGGGCCCCTCGGACCCCCCAGCGAAGACAGGAGGCTGAACGGGCCCCTCGGACCCTCCAGCGGCGACGGGCGGCTGAACGGGCTCCTGGGGCCCTCCAGCTGACGTGGCAATAGGCCGGCTGCGTTCACATGACATCTTATAGGTATCAGTCCAGAAACAAACAGGTGTGAGATGTCTTGAGGCAGAGACCAGCCCAGTCACTGCAAGACTCATGTTAGTTGACATAATAGGTTCAGAAACAGAAAGCCCTGTGTCTACATTCCGCCCTTCAGACTCAATCAATGACATAACGTTATGGCACAGGTAAGCAGGGTCAGCCACAGGGAAAACAAGGATTACTATATTACCCACAAAAACATGACTTAAACCTCCAGGGGGAAGTCCCTGGGTGTACATGAGATATTCAGATATGGATCTGGGTGATGAGAATTGACCAGTCTGATAGCGGTAAGTGGTACATTGACTTGGGACCACGCTAGAGGTGGACTGTAACTCAAGGGTGTTATGTAGAGTGTATGGTGAAATGGGTACGGATAATGCTGTGCTAGCAACCATAGCAGAGACGGGTGACATTTCCGGCTGTGTGCTGGTGTTAACATTAACCTTGGGACTCAAAACCCTGTCCGATAATGTGCTCACAGAAACCTCGGAGAACTGTGTCAAAGTAACTCTGTGAGGGGACGCTACATGGTCATTAATAGTGGAATTGTATCCCCTGGTCTCAGACTCAATCCTCTGAGTAGAGGTGGCAGGGATGGAGGTAAACAGTCCAAAAACACCCTGCTCACGACTGTGGGGAAAACAGAATTTAGGTGGGGACATTTCACAGTTCGTGTTACCCTGATTAGAATCCCTGTTGTCACCTTTAAGTCCCAACATGAGGTCATGACCAGCATTCTTATTTTTAAGTTCATTGGACACAGGAGCAGCAGGCAAAACATGATCACACCTCGTCTCACCCTCCGTTCTTATATGCTCTGCGACATGACCCTCCTCTAAAAAATCCTCATTCGCTGTGAAAGCACAAGTGTCTACTTTAAGCACCTCGTAGGTGAGCAGAGCAGACTCAGGAAGGGAGGCGTTAGCCACAGGCAACTCAGCTTTAGATGGAACCCCAGGCGAAGCAACGGACAACGGAGGAAAGTCCTCCCCCCCTCTTGTCACACAATTAGCTTTTAGGTCTGTGGAGGTCTCCCTCCCTCTAAGTATTACACCAGAGGTCCCTGCCAAATCACTAGGTCTGTCTACGGGTGTCTTCGGGGCAAAATCTCTGGGCGGCGGCCCGGTTAGCACTGCATTACTCAGCTTACAGTTAGCACTGGCTGTCTCTGAAATAGTGTCATTGTTTTCGCTGCAAGAAAAACACGAAACAGGGGATTCCCCGGTCGGCTCAGAGGCTGGACCGTCAAACTCCTGTTCCGGTGGCGGTGACGAGAACACAGGCTGAGGTTCTCCAGTGCTGGGATTTACAGTCTGTGTGGGTCTTACTCCCTGTTCATGGAAGCCAGACGAACTGACCACATCAGTCACAGTACTGGAGTCCGCCGCCTCCACACTATGTGTCTCCTTTAATGGTGACCCTTGAATCTGTAAACTTGAATCTAGTTCCTCTTCTACGGCTTCAACGGAGGCTGGTGATGGGAGAGTGCGTTCACTCACCTCCGGTTGTCGCGCAGCGCGACAGGGACGCAAACGCCGTTTCTTCTTGACTGCAGCTCCCGATGAACCAGACAACGGCGCCTCATGCGCGCCGGGCGGCGTCGCAGAGGCTGGTGAAGTGGGTGCTGATGGAGCGGTAGATGAGAGTTCCTGGAAGCTCAGGGGACCCCCGAGAGCCAGGCGGGTTCCCCGGAAGATCTCCTCATAGTCAGGAGCTAGCCACGGCTTCCACCGGAGCTCTTCATCCAGTTGAGCGCATGCTGCACGCTGCCGCTCCTCCAGGTCGAAATCCATGACCTCCCCCGCATCCTCGTGTGGCTCGTTGGAGGGCGAAACATGCCGTAGCGCTGGGCGACGGCGACGCGAACGCCGCTTCCTCTTTGAGGTGGTCGTGGATGAAACTTTGATTTCAGTGGCGACCGGCTCCTCGTCTTCTGACCACATCCGTGCCAGATAGGAAGCGGAAGACGCGTAGGTCGGTCGAGGCGGTGAGGGTGAACGACTGAGCTGCGACGGCGAAGTGGAAACCGGCGAGTAGAGGGACGGCGCCAGCGTAGAGGAGTGTGGTGCCGTGGCGAACTTCAGCGTGCCGACTCGTATGCTTACGGCAGGCGGAGGGGAGGCTGCGCAGCCACGGGGCTGTGGTGACGCAGCCCGCACACCGGACCGCTGATGCTGCCGAGGGCAGGCTGGGAGGATGGTGCGGAGGAAGTCCGAGATCAGAGGGGGTAGCGCCTCCCATAACCAGGGAAAAACCGCGACGCTTGTCCCCAACGAGTAAAGTAACTCCTCCCTCTCCTCCTCACTAGATCTTCGGCTGTTTATCTAACTTGGCTGAAGCCAAAGTTCTCCAGACAAATTCAGTCTGTTTCTGCCAAGTGTGAACTCACTGGATGAGCGCCAGATACACAGAGTCAAAAAGGGATAAATTAGTTTTCTTATGTCATGTTCCCGTCACAAACTGGCTCAAGGAGAGGGGAAGCAGGAGTCCACAGATGAAATGTTCCTATAAATAAAGTGGAATTTATTCAAACTTTACCAAAACTTCAACACATCAAATACAAGCAGTTCAGCAGGGAGTGGATGTGTGTTGCATGTGCCAGGTGGATGCAGAGAGAGGCCAGGGCCACGTTCAAACCTGAACACGCTGCACAGTGTTTTGTTCCATTTGTTAGGGATGAATGAAATGCTTCCTTGAAAGGATGTGTGCAGTCACCAGTGGGCGTGGAAGCATGTGCGCCCTCATTTGGTGGGTGTGCAAGAAAAGTCATCCTGTCACACAGCAATGCCTACATAAATCACACCACTCTGCTTAAAATAATAATGTTTAGTGAAGCAGGTGAAGCAAAGGGCTGCTTTTAATAGGCTGGGAGACCCAGGTGTGCTGCTCTAGCTGCTGAGCCTCTTATGACAGAACAGCGGAGAGTGGTAAGAAGGGAGGAGGGGGTCTGGCTGTGTTTGTGAACGATAGATGGTGTAACTCTGGGCATTTATCTATCAAAGAGACGCTATGCTGTAAGGACATTGAGCTTACATTACATTACATTTTATTTATGTAATGAACACATTTTGAGCTCTTAAAGAAATATAACAAAGGAAAGCTGAACTACAATGATCCATGTAGCAAACACAAACTGTTATATCACCTTTGGGCTTTTGGAGCCTTGACCTGACTTTTAAAAAATAATTGGAAAAAAGCTCTATGCTGCTGCAAAATGAAAAATAGATATTTGCAAAATTCTGCCCAAGTATGTATTTTATGCTGACATAATGTGGATCTGAAGATCCATAACTGGCCTACCTGGGGCTGAAAGTCTCCATAAATGCAGGCGTTTCGGCGGCTACACCGGCTTCCACGAGTGTGACGCTTATTTTGAGAAAATAATAGAATATAAATGTATTTTTATATTTCAATATCACAATAATCTTCCAAACATTCACAGTCCACAGAACGATGTTTGATTGGGCAGTACAACACAGTTTGGCAAGAGCAGAGGAGCGCACTAGACTCATGCCTG
>NW_024387330.1:63378-141382 GCF_900408965.1 Simochromis diagramma | reverse complement strand
CATTGTTGGCAGCTGAAATTTGGCTGGGCCGCGCTATGAATTCTGGGATATGGTGGGCCACGAAGGACACACCCGACCGATCCTTCAAACTCGGGGGAATGAAGGACGCATTTGAAGGAGTCGAGGAATCGGGACAGCCTTCGTCGCCTGGCTGTGACGTCATCGGCCTTCAAATGCGGGCCCTCCGGAGGATGCAGCCGACGTTTTGGGACACAGCTTGTGTGTCTTTGTTGTCATGTGACCTCCAGGGACTACACATGGAACGAGCAGTTTAGCTCAAATCTGGCAGGTTTCCATCGTCTGTTTTTGTCCTGATGTCCATGAACATGAACACTGTCCCTGTCAAACACGTCCAGATAATCTGATCCAGTGTTGTTCTTCTTCTGTGGTGTTTGTGATGGAGCAGCAGCTGCTGATGTCCTCCACCAAGTGGGGCAGCAAATTCAGCTGACTGTCATCATTTATTAAAAAGATGTAACAATGTGACATAATGCAATATAATCAGAATCAGAATCAGAATCAGATACTTTATTAATCCCTGGGGGAAATTATTTTTTGTTACAGTGCTCCATTTTAAACCAACATAAGACAAGACAGACAATACACTAACTAAGAATAGTACAATATATACATATATACACATACATACTTCACTCATAAATAAATAGTTGGAAAAGAAACATGTGTAGTTGTAGCAGCAAACAGTGTGTTAAGTGGATGCGTTGTACAGGGAGATGGCCACAGGCAGGAATGATTTCCTGTGTCGTTCAGTGGTGCTTTTCGGTAATCTCAGTCTCTCACTGAACGAGCTCCTGTGACTGACCAGCATGTCATGGAGTGGGTGGGAGGTGTTATCCAACATAGTCTTTATCTTGGACAGCATCCGCCTCTCCGACACCACCTTGAGGGAGTCCAGCTCCATCCCCACAACATTGCTGGCCTTACGGATTAGTTTATTAAGTCTGTTGGCATCTGCGAGCCCTCAGCCTGCTCCCCCAGCATGCAACAGCATAGAGGATCGCACTGGCCACAACAGACTCATAGAAAATCCTCAGCATTTTCTGGCAGATGTTGAAGGACCTCAGTCGCCTCAAAAAATAGAGACGACTCTGGCCCTTCCTGTAAAGTGCTGTGGTGTTTTTAGCCCAGTCCAGTTTATTGTCAATGTGAACTCCAAGGTATTTATAGTCCTCCACGATGTCAACACTGACCCCCTGGATTGAAACAGGGGTCAAGTGTTTCCTGGTCTTCCTGAAGTCCACGATCAGTTTCTTGGTCTTTGCCACGTTGAGCTGCAGATGATTCTGCTCACACCACGTGACAAAGGAGTCAACCACAGCCCGGTACTCTGTCTCATCATCCCTGCTGATGCATCCAACCACCGCAGAGTCATCAGAAAACTTCTGAAGATGGAGGTCTCTGTGCAGTGGCTGAAGTCTGTGGTGTAGAGGGTGAAGATGAAGGGGGAGAGGACAGTCCCCTGTGGTGCCCCTGTGTTGCTGATCACCTTGTCAGACACACACTGTGGGAGACGTACATATTGTGGTCTTCCTGTCAGGTAATCAACAATCCAGGACACCAGAGAAGCATCCACCTGCATCGCTGCTAACTTATCACCCAGGAGGGTCGGCCTGATGGTGTTGAAAGCACTGGAAAAGTCAAAAAACATGACCCTCACAGTGCTCGCCGGCTGGTCCAGATGGGTGTAGACACGATTGAGCAGGTAGATGATGGCGTCCTCAGTTCCGAGACGAGGCTGATAAGCGAACTGAAGGGGATCCAGATGTGGTCTTACAATGGGTCGCAGCTGGTCCAGGATGAGCCTTTCCAGGGTCTTCATGATGTGGGAGGTCAGTGCCACGGGCCTGTAATCCTGGGGGCCACTGGGACGTGGCGTCTTTGGTACAGGGATGAGGCATGATGTCTTCCACATCACTGGGACCCTCTGCAGACTCAGACTCAGCATAAACAGTTTATGAAAGACTCCACTCAGCTGGGGGGCACAGGTCTTGAGGACGAGGGGACTCACTCCGTCTGGTCCAGCAGACTTGCCTGAGTGAAGTCTCCTCATTTGCATCTCAACCTGGTATTGAGTGAAGGTGATGGGTGGGGGAGGGGTGTCAGGAATCTCACAGGAGGCAACATGTGAAGAGAGAGGCTGGCACAGTGGTGTGGCTCTGGATTCCAGGCTGACTACAGGTGAGGTTGTGGGGGTGGGAGCAGACACTGTGGTGTCGAATCTATTGAAAAACAGATTCAACTCGTTGGCTCTATTCTCACCTCCCTCAGCTCCCCTGCTGTTGGTTGGCCTGAATCCAGTGATGGTCTTCATGCCCCTCCACACCTCTCTCATGCTGTTCTGCTGGAGTTTCCACTCCAGCTTCCTCCTGTAATTGTCCTTAGCCTCTCTGATCTTGTCCTTTAGTAACACCTGGATCTTCCTCACCTCCTCTTTGTTGCCCCCTCTGAAAGCCCTCTTCTTGTTGTTGAGGAGGGCTTTGATGTCCTTAGTCACCCACGGCTTGTTATTTGGGTAACAATGAACAGTCTGAGCTGGAACAATGGAGTCGGTGCAGAAAGTTATGTAGTCTGTGATACACTCAGTAAGCCCATTGATGTCCTCGGCGTGAGGCTCACAGAGTGTTTCCCAGTCGGTCACCTCGAAACAGCCCTGTAGTTCTGCTAAGGCCTCCTCTGACCACCTCCTAACAGTCCTGGTGGTCACAGGTTCCCTCCTCACAATTGGCACATAGCGGGGGGTGAGGTGAATCAGGTTATGATCTGACCTACCAAGTGGGGGGAGGGAGGAGGAGCTGTATGCATCCTTGACGTTAGCATACAGCAAGTCTAAAGTTTTCTCTCCCCTGGTGGGACAGTCCACATATTGTTTGAATGTTGTTAGTGTATTGTCCAGTGATACATGGTTGAAGTCACCCGAGATCACAATAAAGGCACTCGGGTGCTGAGTCTGTAACCGAGCTATGGCAGAGTGGATAGTGTCACATGCAGCTGTGGGGTTAGCAGAGGGAGGAACATAAACAGCCACCAAGATGACGTGAGAGAATTCCCTGGGTAAATAATACGGCCTGAGTCCAACAGCACACAGTTCAGTGTCCGGGCAACAAATCTTTTCTTTGATTGTTATGTTGGCAGGGTTACACCACCGGTTGTTAACTAGAACAGCAAGCCCACCTCCTTTCCGCTTACCGCTAGCGATGCTGTCCCTGTATGCACGAAGAGTGTGGAAGCCTTCCACGGAAGCATTCTCATCGGGAATGTCCTGGTGCAGCCATGATTCGGTGAAACACATCAGGCTACACTCTCGGTATTCCCTCTGACTCCGTACCAGTGCTGAGAGCTCGTCGATTTTAATTGCCAACAATCGCACATAGTGTCAGTTACACATTGTGGGTTGCACTGTGGCCAGAATGGACATTACCTCCTGCCTAATGGAAGCTGTCAGCCATCCTGCAACCATGAATTAGATAAGCAGAAGTGAAGGGATTGTTAACAACAATTTAATAATAAAATGTAATGTGATAGTTGCACTTTATTAGCTCCCCACAATCGTATGAATAATAACCATGAATGCACTGCATGCTCATAGCAAGTTCTTTAGGTTTAAAGTGAGATCCTGCTTTAAAGGGCGCTTCATCTGCTGGGAATGACATGTTTCTTCTAGTATGTAAGGCTCAGCCCATCTTACTGGGACTTACTTTTGTAGATCCACATGCTCTAAACCTGCTGCTCCATGATTGGTGCAGAAGCTTTAAGCTCCTATTAACAAATAATGACCATGGACTTAGTTGTTACTACAATAACTTATCATTGAGCAACTTTTAATTTTACTTGTAAAACTATGCAAGTAGAATTGAATGGGGCACAGTGAGCTGAGCACAGGCCCACTCTGTGACACTCAGAGGTTTGTGGATATCATACTGAGAGTATTGGACACAGTGCAGCCAGCTTGCAGCCACTTTCCCACCACTTTAGCACAATGTTTACATGAGACTCAGCCACACTAATGTTCCTGGGCAGACATGTGGTGCAGCATGGCTGATGGCACTGTACCTGCAGCTGTCATGGACAAGAACCACTCAATACCTCACCCAAGCCAAGCCTGTGCTGATGTTGTGATCTGAGACCGAGACACTAACCCAGGATCAGGATATGATGTTGTGAGAGTTTCACTAAGAATTAGCTCTGATTACAAGATTTCAATCTATCGTAACTCTAATTTGTATTTACTTCAGTTTGTTCATCTTGGAGCTGTGTGCAGCTGAGGACAGTCTTATTATTACCAGGTGAGGATATGTAACAGCCACAGTCTGTAGAGATGATGTCACCATGGAGTGGTGATGTCACTGGAGCTGCCAATATGTGCTCCAGCCAAAGCTACACCAGAGGGTTGTGCTGTGTAACAGATTGGTGCAGGTGGTGTTATCTACATTTGAACATTAGGCAACAGTCTCATGAAGACACTTTATATTGTTCACTAAAGACCAACAATAACAGAGACAAAGGGAGAGCAGCAGAACTAGTGCTAACAATTAGCACTGCTAGCCTGCCCACCAACACCAGCTAATGTTCTAAAAACGATGATCAATGATTTTGCTGTAACGGCTCCAGCTGTCTGTGTCAGGGACACGTTGGAGATGAAGTGAGTGATCCAGTGACAAAGGTTTGGAAACCTGCAGTCAGCTGAGACTAAAGGAGTCACCTGACCGAGAGACCAAATGTTTCACTGAGAACGTCCAGATGAACAGAATCAACCTTTGGGATAATCTGTTCCACACATCCATGTTTCACTTACTGCATTATATTTCCTCATTGCTGTGCACACAGGCCTGTGGCTTATAACCAACTCCAAGTTCAGACTCAGAGGCTGCTGAAGCTGTTTTCTGGAACAGAGACGTGTTGGATATAAAACCAACTCTTCTTTATGTGTCAGCACTGAGGAAAGGAGCAGCTTGGTTTCTAAGTGTATGAAGGACTGTAGCAGTGTGTGTGTGAGCTTTATTTCACAGACAGAAGCATGTCAAAAACACAACTTCAGGTAAAAACAATACAAAATCAAAGAGTCTGATCAGAAGGATTAAACAGAGGAGTGTGGGACTGTTTTTAACAGACAGCAGGTTAAGCCAGGCTGGAGGAGTAAACTGAGCCTCGGTGTGAGCAGCAGTGTGTTTGACAGGAAGCTGAGATAAACAGTCTGGAGCCCATTTAGTGCTTCATATGAAAGTGTGAGGATTTGAAAGCAAATCTAAAATCAAGCAGGAGTCAGTGTGAGAATGATTTGTGCTTTTCCTCAGTCAGATGCTGGGAGTTTCAGTTCATCCATGTTCAGCGTGCTGTGCTTTGTGTAACAGGAGAATATGACAGTATAAATCAAGTCTTCATGTCACTGAAAGCCTCCACAGTCTGCTATGGAGGTGCATCAGTTTGGATTTACAAGAAGAACATTTCTTAAACCTGCCACAAGATGGCGCTCCAACAGAAGGGATGTCCACAGTGTAACACAGACACACACATACTGTGTGAATGTGTGAGTGAATGGGCTTTCAACACAAGGCTTCTGCTGCTACCTTTAATTACATAATTAGCTAACAAGAACAAACTGTTAATTACCACCAAAGAACGGCTCCAGATTTTAGCTGCTGACCATTTTGTGAAACGTTGATTACATCAGCTTATTGTTGATTCTTCAACCTTAATATCAGCTGCTTTAAAGGAGCCTCGTTCTCTCGCAGTAACACTTTTCTTCACTAGATGCAGTGCAGGCACAGTCTGTGTTTCTAAACTACACACTAATGTTCATTGTTGTGCAGCTAAATCCTCCCTCTGGATGGGAAGAATCCCTGTCAGGCTTCAAACACCTGGCTTGGTGTTCTGGAGCTAATGTGTCACCTGTGATGACTCTGAGATGAACACACAGCAGACACTTCAGTTCTCCGTCTGTGTGTCCTCAGTTTCCCAGCATGCCTTGGCTGTGGTGGTGGAGGTGAATGAGGGGGAACATGCTGCTCTGTCAGCACTCAGGTTTCATACCTGGTGATCTCAGAGGACAAAGCGGCGTTACAGCAGCGCACGTTGATGAGACCTGATGCTCTGAACAGTTCAGACTTCAGCCTCACTCTGAGAAAACAAACGACTGACTGTCAGCAGCAACTACACCTGCTCCATCAGTGACGGAGAGAAGAACTGAGACTGAGAGACATACAGCTGCAGGTCAAAGGTCAGACACGCCCGCTCTTTGTACGGGTCAGGAGTTAGTACTGCAGAGGTCAGAGGTCAGCTTGCTGACAAACCATTTGAAACAGTTTGGAGCTAAAAGCACAACAGCAGAGGAAAGAAGAGACACTGCAGAGATGATGCAAAATATTGTGTTTTGTTCTCAGCTGTCAAAAAGTGTAACACACGTGTTCCAGCACAGCCTTTGTGTACTTTCACTTCTCCATACTGTCCATTGGAAATCCTGTTTGTTCGTTTTTGATTTCAGTCCATGTGTCCAAAGCAAACTTCTGTCCCACACTTTCTCTGCTGACTCTTCACCGATGCTCAGATGATCTCAGATGATTTCACCAGAACTCATCAAAATTCGGGCTCCACAGAAACCCAGACGTCACTAAACAAGCGTAACAAGCAAAGTGAAAACTGGTCGTTCAGCTTTATTGACCAAAGATAAGCTCACATGTCACCTCATGACACAGACACTTATTTCCACAGCATGCACGAGGACTGACAATAAGTGTCTATAAAGCCACTTCTATCTGCCACACCTGTGCTTCTGTCATGGTTGCTCTCCTCTCACTCTGTCATTTATCCACAGTCTGCCTCCCTCTGCTCCGTCAGCTGACGTCCTCTCTACACCACCTGCTGTGTTTTATCCTGCAAAAACACATTTAAGAAGCGTTGCACCGAGTAAGGGAGGAACTTCTATAAAATACATTTAAAGGAGGTGGTGCTGAGTGCTGTGACTGGGGTCCCACCACTGACATCACGGGTGGAGGACATGTTGGAAAACTGCTACAAAGTGCTGTGCAGCCAGCAGAGCTTACAGTCTGTCCTGTGTGTCATACAGGCTCTCACACTTAGTGTTTCTGTGACACATTGAAGAGAAGTTTGTGTTGTTCACAGTTGTGCTTGTACTGAGTGACAGCTGACATGACCTAACAGGAATAATGTGTCTGTGCTGAATGAGAAGTAACACACAATGAAGTCTTGATGCATCTCCATCATCCAGGAAAGTGAGTCTGTTGCTTCTGTTCATCTGGACGCAGCGTTTTGTGGGAGAAACGTGTCGTCATCATCAGGTGACGTCTTCAGTCTCAGCTGCAGGTTTCAGTCTTACAAACAGGACATTTGCATAAAGACTGAAACTGCAGCTGCAGGAACGATGGGCTGGGAGCTCCGTTCCTTCATCTTAATTATGCAGATTCTCAGGACCATTGATCAACAACCACTGATCCATGTCCATGAGTCCCATTCACAGAGATGTGGGAATGGCTGCAGTCACAGCATGTAAGATGGAAATAAATGAGAAGTATTTAGCTGAAGTGGATTTGATTTATGTTAGTTCTTTTTTAACTTGTAGTTTACATTGCCCGGAATAATAGTTCTGTTAAAGTGACTGAGTAGATTAGCTAGTGTAACACAAGCACTCTGAGCAACTCTGTGTAGCTAACAGAGGCATTCATGGTTGATTAAACAAGCTGTGTTTCATGATGCACTAAATAGTGATTTTGCCAGTAAATTACTGGAGGGAACAAATGTAATGTATTTACCAATGCTGTTATTGAATAGAACTGTTTAGCCAGTAAGACACTGCAGAAGACAATGTGATGTGTTTATTGATATGATAAAAGGATGTAGCTGTTATGGAAAGAAGTGTGAACTTGAGAAACTGAACCAGTTAAAAAGAGTATATTTCACTGATGTTGTGAAATAAGTAAATGTAATTGATGTGAATGAGGAAGCAGCTGAACAGTATATTGAAAGCTCATGTTTAGTGTTTTCTAGCATTTATTTGTGTGAAATAAATCAGACTCAGACACGTTCTGGAGGAAAGCAGAGACGCATCGTGTCTTCCTTACTCTGCTCTTCACCTGCTTTTACAGGTAACATATTTGTCATCGAGCTCTTCATCCTTGGGACCCGTAACATAGTAACTTCTTCATTGTTATACTTCTATAGTTTTCCCATTTTGTGAGCTGTGGATGTGGAAAGTGTCTCAGTGACACATCCACATGAAAACGGCGTTACCTTCGTTCATTTGCACGTCAAATGAACGAGCTGTTTGGACTTTAACGTCACAGCTGATGCTTCGATACTCGAACTCAAGAGTTCAGCTTCCACTCAGAGGTACAAGTACACGCAGCAAAGATAAACGTGTACACAAGGTGGAACCCACAAGTGCACAGCTCTGACCAGAGATGGGAAGTAATCCGATTACTTTTTTCAAGAAACGAGTAAAGTGAGGAATTACTATTGCAAAAAAGGTAATTGGATTACTGTTACTTTCCCGTAAGCACGCTGCGTTACTGCGTTACTAAAACCGCAGCTGTGTGCAGATGAACAATGGATAATCTATCGAGTGTGGAGATAGTGTGAGCGTGCAGCGTTTAAAGCGTGGAAGCACTGACCTTACTTTGAGTTTGACTCTGTAAAAAGTGACAAAAACATTAGCATCCGCTGTTCACTGCGTGGGAAGACAACATGCTCACTCACTATGTGTTAATGGGCATGCTTATTTATAACTTTGATAAAATGTCATAAAAATAATTCCATGCCAGCTCACCATTGGTGATCAGGTAGTTTCTGTTCCAGTTCCAGTCCCATAAATCATGAAGCTTGCTGCCAGAAAAGCTTCAAATCTCCTTTGAAAGCTGTTTGTGGTCTTGATTGTGGGAGCTTCAGTTGTCTGACTCCAGCTGCCACACAGTGCTCACTGATATCATTTGCAAAAACCCCAGTGTGACAATATTTATCAGTGAAGCAGAAATCAGGAAGTGACGACTTTTCTTTGAACATTTGCTAAGGCTAAGCTGTGCTTTCTACCACAGTTGGGAATTTCCTGGTTTACAACAAATTATTGTGTCAACACCGCATAAGATTTCAAACTACAGGAAAATCACTGGAGTTATAAGAGGCAGACAACGACACACACACCACATGCATGCTGTTGCTATTTATTGTGGATTAACCTGTCAAGGGCAAGAACAAAATAATTCTGCCTCAAATACAGGAAATCATAGCTTTCCTGTATTTCCTCCATTGTTGGCATGCTGGTTAGTGCTGTTGCTCCACAGTAAGAAGGTCCTGGGCTAAATTATCCATGAATGTAAACGGCTGTGTGTTTCTATCTGATAGACTGGTGAGCTGTCCAGGGTGTACCCTGCCTGGTAACCTATCACTTCAGGGTTATTTCCCAGCCCTGCTGCAACCAGGATAGAGATAGGAGGATGGTAGTTGTTGTAGACCCATTCAATTTCAATTGAAGGATTAAAATGTTCCAGGAGCTCAACTTACTCCATCTGAACATGTTTCAATCGTGTTTTATGAACACAACATGCAGGTTTACTGAATATGAAAAGGTTGTGTTGATTTAACTCAGTTGTTTAAGTTTCTGCCAAAGCAAAACCTTTGTGTGCAACCAGTGTCCACTATTGAATCAAGTAAATCCAACATGTTTTTGTCAGTGCAAAAGGAGTTACGGTGCCTGTATTCCTGCACAATATTGTCCCGGGAGGGAGAAAAACTTTCTGGTGAAGTTTTGGTTGATTTTTGGGTTTTGCTTGACACTAGGTTGATTTTATCAGTGAGGTTTGGATTGTTTTCTTTCTCTAAGAGAGAGAAAGATGGTTTTATGCTTGGACATGTTTGCAATGGGCCCCAGTATTTGTTACTTTATTAGTATTTTATTGGTTGCGTTTGTTTGTGCTTTTGTTACAGTGCACTGAGATAAGAACATCTGAGAGGTGTGATCCACCGGTGGTGATATTTTGGTATTTTGTGAGTTCCCGATTTAACAAATCAGCTCTTTAATCCAGACCTGAGAGGTTGAACTTTAAAGCGCTATAAAATATTCTTACTGGAAACAGTGGCAAAGTGTTTTTCTCCATGATTATAATGGGCTTGGGAGAAATTCACTTATATGTGACATTGATCACATGAGAAGTCCTGAGCCTAAAAGGATTGCAGCGAGTCAATCCAGTCCAAAAACAAGGAGCTGTTTTCCTTTAAAATGATGACGTCATCTTGCTGGTGATGGAGGCTCGAATAGGTTGCGCGTGAGACTCCATTATCAGCAATATCTGGTATGAATGTGTGTGGATGTATGCATGTGACTGGACTGTGATGGACTGACGACTAAAAGTTTAACTGACTTGATACTGAGACAAAAACGGTGCCGACTTTAGGATTAGTGAATGTCCACAACAATTCACCCAGCCTGTAGAAGAAGGGTGGAGGTTTTGTCTTGCTTTGTTTGTGCAGGAGCAGAAGGATGACAGAGACTAAAGGGGGAGGCTGTAGCTTCACATGAGTGTGAGCTGCAGACTGAACCCTTTGGTTGCTAATGTTGAGTCACTGATGTTTGCATTAAGAAAATTGTGTTTTATTAGCTGTGTTTTAATTAAGGTATCACATTATATTGTTGGGAATGTTAAATGCTAAAGTGAAGAAAAGCTTTGATTTCACTCATGACTGAACATGTTATTATTAACCATAGCAGGCCACTGTAAAGAGTCAATTAACTGTTATAGAGGAAAAAAGGCCAAAAACTCTGTGAATACCTATGAATAACAGGGAATGATAGACTTGTCACATTCAAAATAGAGATATGTAATAACAAACACGGGTCCGTGTCATTTAGGTTCTCCATTGAAATAGTCAATCATGAATGAATATGTACAAACCAGCGGCATTACTGTACAGTGTGTAGTGCATAATGGTTTAACTGCAGAGTTTTATGAATCATTTTCTAATCTCCTGGCTCCGTTCTTACTGCAGCTTTTCATAGGAAGTGTAGAGAATAACATCCTCCCTCCTACTCTTACTCAGGGTCTCATAACACTTATTCCAAAGCCAAACAAAGACTTACTTCTTATTGATAATTGGAGACCCATCTGTCTGCTCAATGATGACTATGAGATTATGGCTTTAGTACTTGCTAACAGAATGAAAGAGTTCTTGGACACAATTATTGATGAGACACAATCAGGCTTTATGAGAAACAGACACCTTTCTAAGAACATGAGACTGGTTTTAGATCTACTTGATTACTCTGATTTGGTATCTGACTATAGCTTCATTCTCTTCCTGGATTTTTAAAAGGCTTTTGATACAATTGAACATCCATTTATTTTCCACTCTTTGGAAAAATTTGGCATTTTTCTGTAAAGCTATCAAAACCTTGTACACGAATGGCAATAGCTCAATTAAAATGATTAAGACTCCACCCCGAGATTTGACCTGTTATACAAGGAATCAGCACAGCTGATAAGGAGCTCATCATCAGCCAGCTAGCTGATGACACCACACTCTTCTTGAAGAATGCAAATCAAATCCGTCCAGCCCTTAGTGTTATTAGTGATTTCTCTGAGGCATGTTAATACTTTTAGCTATTTTATATTCATAAATCAATGGCGTGTCCAGCGGGCAGGACAGGCCACCCCCCCAACCAGACTGGCCACCCCAGGTGCCACCCCAAAGGTAAAACAATAAAATTCAATCAAATATCAAATGTACGATTATGTTTTCACGGTGAAGCTCAGATATCCGAGTGTAAGTGAATGCAGCATCGGCTTCTGCGCTATGCGCATCACGTTAGCAAAGGTAGGCAAGCCAAGCACGAAGGACAACACTGCAGGAAACAATTTTTCGGTGAAAGAAAATGAGGACAGAATAAATGTCCCGGTAAGTAATATTAAGTTTGTTGAGTTTAGTAAACTTCAGTGAAATTAGAATCCCAAGGAAAAAAATAACACTTAAAGAATTTTTGCAGCCGTCGAATATTTCAGACAGTATGCTACTGAGGGCAGCTAACATAAGAGTTATGAGTTATAAGATGCAGGTCGATGTGTAAAAATAACTCAGTTGTTTGGTGGTGGCTATGGCAGGGCTTCCACAGAGGCCAGCAGGTGGATGAGGGAAGGGGAGGCAGGAGGAGAGCCCTGAGGCAGCCACCAGTCCGAGTGTCAGGTGAACTGAACTTCAGGTAAGAAGTTATGACCTGCAGTCTATCTGGGTCAGATATAAACTAAGTTTAGGTGGAGTTTATTTTCGTTGTGCTGACTTTTTACCCTCAGTTGCAATAACTCGTACTGCGTTCTAGCCAGCTTGATGGAGTTTTTATACAGCTGGGTGGGTGCTATGATGTTACTGATAGTGAACTTTATTTTATTCATGCCAACGGCTCCTTAAAAAAATGGAATGGTCCCTCATTCAGAGAAAATATTACACGTTTCGTATTGAGCTGAGAAGAGACGCAGTTTGTCCCGTACTTTAGTTAGAATGGAAAAAGACACAAAGCTGGAGTTATTCTGTCTTTACGCTGCACAGCTGCCTCTTCTTCTCTCATTCTCTCACCCTCTCTCTCCTGTTGCTACTTCAATCATGAAACTGATCAATGATCAGCTGATCGGCTTTTCTCTCTCATTTATTTATCGCCCACTTTGCTGGTCATGATGTCGGTTTGTATATGTGGTGAGAGGGAAACATGAAGATGAAACCAGGAGATGTCCTTACTGAACCATCAGAGCTGAACAGGTGATGGAGAAACAGGTTTACCTTTTAGGTGACATAAATGAGTTGAAGGGAAGTTATGAACTGTTTCTGAGAGACAAACAACACCAGGATCCTTTTCTATGTAGCTGACAGCTGGTAACTGTGCAGGGGTGGATCTAGCAAATTTTTGCCAGGGGGCAGGTAGGGCATTAACAGGGAAAGGGGGCACAAAGAAATACTTTTCTTTCTTATTCTCATTTAAATTATCTAGCTTTTATTAAATAATTATCTAAATCTTACAACCAAAGTTTTTATCTGACGTAAAATGTATAGAAATCATACATATACCAACAAAACTGTACATCACTGTCACAACAGCATTTGTTTTCATTCAAAGGCTTTATGGCTTTAATACCTGGTGGGCCGGTCTCTAGTCAAAATGCCCGATTTTCTGTACCGGTCCAGCCCTGCAGGTTAATACTGGCAGTGTCACCATGCCAGCTGACTGTATTTCATCATCAGCCAGTGTTGTTCTTTATCAATATTACCAAAGTTTACCATAAGGAAGCAAAGAAAGTATTTACTTGCTTTCAGGTTTTATTCAAATATTAGTCTTTTCATTTGTTTCCCCACTTTTTCCCTGTTTCAAAATCAAACACCAGTTTGTGAGAAGATTATCTTCTTTTTTTAACAGGCAGATAAAGTTTTGCATTGGCATTGGCTAATTTGTCATTTGTTTGCTACAAATGTTCGTATTTTAATATTAAAAAATGTTTTTGCCCAAAACATATGTGCACTACATGTCAGTAAAAACACTATGCAAATATTGCTGTCCTTGAATGCTGAGTAAACACTGACAAAGCACTGATTGTATCTCTTGTACTTTATCAACGCAGTATCTAAAAACTTTGCACCGGAGTGGTTAAAATCTCATTCTGATAAGAGTTAAAAGCGCATTCGGTTATTAGGTTTACAGGATTATTGAATTATGGTTAATGGTTGGTATAATTTTTTTTAAACATTATCTGCCAATTACATCTGCCACCCTTCTCCAAATCTGTGCCCCTACCTGGCCCCCCCAACAAAAATTTTCTAGACACGCCACTGCCATAAATGTAAGTTTATTAATAAAACACCATATTTCTGCCGTTTTATAAGGATATGAATTGTACATACAATCAATTTCAGACTCAACCAACAAAAAGCCTCTCAGAACAATATTTATATTGTAACAGTTGCTATTGTAATGCAGTGTATCACCACATGGCGGCGCCTCCTGTCTCACGACTGGTGTCACCCCCTTTTTGTTCTTCTTCGCACTCCTCATGTAATGGATGCTCCCATGTGTACGCGGACTAGTGTGCTCTTTAGTAATGTGTGGTAGAGGTAGCACTTTTATTTTTGATATTGTAAATAAATGAGTACTTTTTGGAAAGTCAGAAGCTGTTGCTCATTCGCTATCCACCTGCACACCTCCGCGGCTGGCTTCATCTCCACTGCACGTTACAACTGGCGCCCGAACTTTTTCCCCTTGGACTTCAGACGATTTTTGCATCCCGCCGAGGATTCTTCTCTTCTAGCACGTGAACTGTCTCGGAAATCCCCCCAGTTTTGCGGACGCTCGGACGTTTTCTCCAGCCATGGCCGCAGCCTCAGCTCAGGTGGGACCCGACTAATTTCTGGATACCGTGGTGTGCCGCTGCTCCGCTTGGGAGAAAGAAAAAGAGAGAAGCTGACTCCGCGACGCGAATGGACTCCGTGGATTTGTTATTTGTTGTTGGTTTCGTCTTCTAAGGATTAATTCTTCTGTGGAGAGCCTGGACATTTCATTCCCCTTTCCCTCTGCTGAGACTGACTGTAGCACATGTAAGTGATAGCTTGGCCGACTACAACCGTTGGTGCTGGTCTTCGGCTCAGTATAACGAAACGACTTAAAACTAATCTTGCATTGAGCTCTAGTGTTGCAGACATGCTATTGTAATAACATGGTTCTGATCACTCCAGTCTAATTTCAGTTGTTGGGCGAAATTTTATATGTGGTTTTTCTAAATTTAATCTTGAACGCATTTTTGCAGTTTTGTCTTTCTAGTCTGACCTAACTGACTCTTTTACTGCTATATCAATAACTGTGCTGTGCCCTGGAGCGGCTTAATTTTTTTGAAATCGCAATGGCACACTGCCCAGACGACTCTGACTCAGACATGGAACTTACCTCGTTACCTATGATAGGTTTGTAGCTTGAACCCATCTGCTGGAACGTTGGAGACAATATAATTACACTGCAAAGCAAGACACAAGTAGGCAAGCTTCTTCATGTTTCTCGTGCACGGGAGAAAACCGGACAACGCGCCGTCCCATCGCTTGACCCCAGTTGCTCTCGTCCGTTCTCCCGTACCACTGTTCTTTTATTGAGGTTACATGAATATGCATAAGTTCATTAACATATGACTTCTACATACAAACAAAGAGTACCTTGCCTGTGTATGTGTGTGTGTGTGTGTGTGTGGGTGTGTGATTTGTGTGTGTGTGTGAGAGATCTATGTGGGGTCAAGATGTGACCCTGTGAAGACTCTGGTGTTAGCTGGTGCCAGGACGTCTGGGTCCATCTAACAAAAGGCTCTTATACTTAAACAGATATACGTGTGCTTGCTATACCATAAATCAAAGATAAATTCTCCTAGGGAGTATGTGATTTATACCAAGGATACTGAGTAGAGGAATGTATGCACCCCCCTCTACACAGAGTTGATACAGACCTCTTTTAGGATGAGACATCCTTTCAATCTACCAATGATTATATACTTCTAAGCATATATGAGTAAATGTTTCTAAGCATAAATGACAATCAACAATACAAAATCTAAAATTCCCCCCTTATTGACGTTTATGCTTGAAAAGTCCCCAGTTACGAATACCTCCTGTCTGACAGCTTCAATGCAAACATTGTTATATTTTTTTTTTTCTTTTTTTAAGTGAACATTAAACATTGTTATATTCAGCATATGTCAAATCACCCTAAATTACTGAAAAAATACACAGTTTAACAAATGTATTAGCGGTTATCCCATTCAGTGATCTCATCTCATGGCAAACTGCATCCTGCAAGCAAACAAAGAAATTGTTAATTTAATAGTGAAAATAAGAAAGTAACATTTTCAAAACCATCTCAGCTTGGTGGTGTTTTCTCCGGGTGTGCAAATCACATGTCTCTCTGCAGAGTGGTTTGAGTTCTGCAGGGCGTCATGAATGTCTCTTCCAGTTGTTTCCATCACTGTCCATAGGACCAGAGTCCAAATGTATGTAGAATAAACATTCAAACATACTAGTTAGTTTTGTTGTTTGTCAACATGGGTCTCAGCTATTTCCAAAGCTGCAGACCTCTCAGCACTCTAGTTTTATGGCCTCTACCAACCCCCATCACCTCATTCAAGCCTTCGTCCTGTGAGGGGGATATTTATGACTCCTTCATTGTCCACGCTCTGCAGAGAAACACCTCTGTGGAAAGGGTGCAGGGGTCAGTCGTCTTACTGCTGTTATGATCCCAGCAGCCTTCAGGGTATCATCGTATTCACAGTACAGTGGCACAGCATTAGGTGATGTTCATAGGAAACTGCTGTCATCACCACCATAGCTTCTGGTTCCTGTGCTTTTCACAGAATCATGATGTCATCCTCGAACTCCTTCTGCGCTGTCGATGGAGCCTGGCACGCTCCCGTCATCCCTCGAGTTTTCCTGTCCCAACGCTGCTGAAGATGATCTCTGGTCCTCCTGAAGTCTCTCTCCTGGCCTCAGCTCCCATCCTGTGGACGATCCTCTCAGGCACTCCTTCTCATCATGGATAGTCCTGATTTTGAGCCTGCTGGATCTGTCTCAAAACACTCAGCTTCTCTGCCTTCCTCCTGGTTCAGCTGATTCAGCCGTCACGCCTCGCACTTGGTTGCCCTAGAGTTGATCAGAGGCTGGAGGTTGAAGTGCGAGCTTACCCTACGGGGGCTCAATCAGCACTCCCCCTCTCACCACCGAAACAACCAAGTGTGAGATTTCTCTATTGTGCTGTCTTGAGGGTGCTGGGGTTTCCTGGGACCTCGACCTCTTTGCAGTGGCTCTGATAAATCCAGGAGGGTCTCTCCGCTATTTTGCAGGCAGTTTCATGGTCCTTGCTGTGGCTCCAAGGTCTGATCTCATGCTGGGCCCCAACCAGCTTGACCTTTGACCTCAACCACTGCCTGGGCTATGCCTGGAATGTTTCTCGCTTCTCACTGCTGCACCTGTATTTCAGAAAGACTTCTATTTGGAGAGCATGTCAACAATCATCAAACCACATTCTTTAGTTCAGTGAACTTCACTAATAGGCCATCAAAGCCTCATCTGAACCTGGATGCACCACTTGCATAGATTTAATACTTGTAAATAAACAGCTAATCACACAAATCACTGCAACAATAATAGTAAACATTGTTTAATGTTAATTCTGGACCCCACCTCTTGACGCATGGACAACCATGCGTCAACTCACCAAACCAGGATCCCTGTCTTAAAAACTGGCTCCACCAGGAGCCTGCATACAATAAAATCAACTTCACCCTTATAAACAATATATCAGAAGAGTAATAAGCATTCAACATCAGCAAGACAAGTGTCATGTGCAGGTTTTCTCAAATCAGGAAACTACAATTATTTCCCTAATTTGCCTCAGACATGGATCATCCCATGTGCTCAGTTAACATTAATGTAATCGGTGACTTCTTTTAAGCAAATTCACTCCACTCATATATCCCTATGGGCTCAAAGTGGCCAGCTAAGAGCCCATATTCAACTTTCCCAGAAACACCGTAACCTCATATTTGTTTTACTCATGTCACTTGTCCGCTTCTGCCGAATCCTCCACAGCATTCTCAAAGAAACAAACATTAGCAATACACATTGACTGTGGTCAGACGGAGGTCAGACACAGGTCAACAGGTTCCAGAGGTGCCATAAAAACACCATAAAGGTAGCCAACCCTAGCTGTGGAAAGAATGACAGTCACATATAAACCCAGAAATCCTGTAGTAGGAAAACATTAACTAATCCGCTTATAAATCACATGATCAAACACATGATTAATCATCTGCTGTAAAAAGAAATGTAAATGTTAGCGCTGCGCAGGTGTGTACACTTTCTCACAGTAATGTCTGTGAGCAACACAAGTTAGTGAATGACACACACATAGTAAATTCACAGACAGAAAAAATGGCATTTAAAAGATTAAATCGTCATGCAACCGCGAATGTTGCTGTCACCTTTCTGCTCCTGTAACAAAAAACACATAAATTCATCCACCCTTTTGTCCTGTCTAGGTGGAGGTTAACCTTGAGTCGTGGTCAAGTCCTGTCAGCTTTTACCAGTCAGTCAGTTTGTTCTTTATTTCCATTCATTCATTCATTCTTTGCTGATAGTGGAACCTGTCGTCGCATTTAGTTTCCACTTCCAGCAAAATGACGTCATTTCAAAAAGAAAAAGAACTTCTAGATCGGATTACCTTGCTGAATCCGGTTTAGGCTGGGACATTCATTTAATAATTGTCCCAAATAAGTGGCTTTCTCCTGAGCCCATTTTAATGTGGAGAAACCTCACTTGTAACGGCGTTCTCGACAGGTCGTATAGCACTTTTAATTTCTGACGTGCAGATCTGCTTAAAGAAAAGAAATAGACAAACAAAATCAATGCCTGTTCAAAAGATAAAATGAAAAATAACAGATTATCAAACAAAACTTTCAGTGCACTGTGAAAGTATCAAAATAAAAAGGCCTTGTTAAGTCATGACACAAGCTCCTCATCTCAGGAGGGTAAATCATACCATTAGCATGGTTCATCATACCATCATACTAATCGGCAGGCTCGACTTCACAACAGAAGAAAAACCATCAGCTAGATTCACTCCAAGCCAACCATCAGCTGCACAACACACAACATAACCCTAATGTCTTATTAGCTATGAGTTTAATCACCAGGTTTGTGCTCTTCACTCATTTAGGCCACAGATCTATTTTATTCAATTTTCCTTTTCCCTTCATCATAAAACATGTGACATGCTGTCATGCACTTCATAAAAGAAGTTTGTTCTGACGTATTCAGAGTTGTGTATCTAGATACAGAATTCACTCGCACATCAAAGCAGGGAACTCAGTGTTTTAGAGTCTCCACTCAACACAACAACTCCAAAACATCTCATTCACTCGTGCTAGAATTCAGTCACTTTTCATTAATCTAAAACCGATCAACTAATTTGCATATCAGCTATTAACCCACTAAGTTGACAGGACAACAGGAAAGCATGTTCAAAATAGTATCACAAAAGACAATTTCCCTCATACAGTAAATCACTTGCTGCATCAATCAAGCAGGAAGCTTCTCCCAATTTACCATTTTAACACTAAATTTATTGTCTGATCACTGGTTGGTCAAACCAGGATCTTTTTTTTCCCCACAAAGGTTAAATTGTTGTCCTGCAACCTAGAGAGTCAATTATTTTCTTTTTTTTTTAGGATAAATGCAGTATTTGATAACAAGTGTCTGCTAAATTGACACTATTTTACACTGACGAAAGATAACAAGCTAATTTTCATTGCATGGGTGTTTGTGTTATTAGGCAGGTCTAATGCATGTCTGTGGAGCTGCATATCCAGCAGAGCATGTTCTTAAAAGCTGCCTTTCCTACACACTTCTCTGCTATTATTTGATCATTTCTTAACTAATGTGCTATGAGTCTTCATGAGTCATTTTGTGTTTGGAATTGTTAGTAGGGTTAATTCATGTTCTGCTTGTTTGTGTGATTTTGTATGTTTCTATTTGTTTCAGACTCCTTCTCAATTTTCCCACTTAAGCAGTCAGTTTTCTTTTCCCCAGGTTTGCTAACCCAAATTTTGATTTCCCACATTTAATAACAGCATTCCTCTGTGTTTCCACTTACTCTCACTCTGTTGTCATCTCACTCTTTTGTCCTCTCCCACTTGCAACAGTCCACAGCCAGCAGTTCTCCTTCAGCTTTGTCCTGTGTTCCACTGTCTCTTCTTGCCATTTTACTCCACAGGTGGCAAATGTCAAACTCCAACAGTCTCCTCAGTTCTCCTCAAAAGTTTTCTTCACATGCATAGTGAAGTTGCAGCTTGTTGGAAACACAGTGCCATTCATCCGATCAGTCAGGATGATGGGTTTGCACTTCTTCTCTGGTGATGTTTGTCCACATTGCTGCTGCTCGCTGGGACATTTTGTTCAGGACTTTGCTGCTGTCTCTTTATCTGCCATGTTATTGCTCTTTGGAGCTGCATTCCTTGTCTTCAGGGAGGTGAGAGCTTGCTTGTGAGGTTGAGAAACACATGGTGCTGTAAATAAGTCAGCCAGAAACTTGGCCTGAACGTTTCCAATGATGTTAAACTATAACTTTCTTCCGACCGCTGCATGTGGAAAATTGATTCAGGTCTGCTTTTCACCTGAAAGTGACAAACTAAGACATGTTCATTATTATCATCACTGCTTAATCAACACACATCTCTCTCTCTCTTTGTGTGTTTGTGTGAACAATCCTTTCTTAAAAGCAGAAAATGACATTGTAGTTGTTTTTCGGCTGATCAACACGAAACCTTTTTCCTATGATTATTTTTCTTCGTCTACAATGTAATTTTTCTCTTTTTCACTCTTTTTTTTTTCCTTTACAATAGCTTGTGATCCGCAAAATCACCGCTCTCACTCACAATCAGAGGCAATTACTTTTGCACAGTGCACAAAAACACTGTGATGTCAGACACATTCACACTCACTTTGTCATCTGCATAAATAAATCATATGGCTGTAGATATGTGCCATGGTGATCCATAGGCATGATCACACGTTTATTTAATTATTTTCAACCCAACAAAACAAATAAACAAAAACATGATGCTGATGCTATGAACACTACACACACACGAGTCAAGATGCAGGAAAACTGCTCATGGAAACGCTGCACACTCCAGTTATCATATGTCTGTGAAGGTTCTCAGTCATCCAGGTCATCGTAGTCAAAGGAGCTTGCAAAGAAAAGCATCTGGGCTTCTTTAAGTTGCTTGAAGACGTTTCACCTCTCATCCGAGAAGCTTCTTCAGTTCTAAGGTCAAATGGTGGAGAGTCCCAGATATAAACCTAGTGGGAGTGAACCCCACAGAGGGACAAAAGGACCCCCTGATGATCCTCTAATCACCTGAGCCAAGGTGTGAAATTGGGTGTGGGACCCAATCAGCCAGAGTTTCGGGTGTGTTAACACACACCCAGGAGTTGTTTGCTCAAACACTCTAAGAAATATCTGTGCTGTTAACACAGTTTCATGCTTCAAGAGACACTCTTTAAAGCCTCGTGCTTTGGCACAAACAGCTGGCTTTTCTTTTTCCCTCTTTTCAATGGCTTCCATCGTCAGCACTACATCAACGAAGAGGCCATCATCTGGTTTTCCAAAATGTCCAAAGATTTTCTGGAGGGCATCATGCTTGGCCCACCACCATGTCTCACCTATTGGACTGAGGCGTCTGTGTCTTGTGTTTTCGGTTTGTTTCTCCCACAGATTAACCCTGTGATAGGACTCCTTGATGAACACAGCTATGTCATTAAGTAAATTAAAGAGTGATCCACTTTCAATGACACTTTGTGTTATTATTATTTATTACTAGAGCTACAATAATAAAGCAAAGAGGAGGGGGAAGTAATAAATATGAAATAATATATTTATGATGATTCCATTTGTTTCACTATCCACTCTGTGCAGAGGCAAAGCTTATTACATGTTTAAACTGTAGAGATACAATCATTTTACTGCTGTAACATCCAAATGTTGTCTTATTTAAAATATAAATCTAATATAATCTGCTTCTTAATGTATGTTCTTTAAAATAAGGCGTGTGTTTTTAATATATTATAATTATAATAATGCATAATTATGTGGACATGCATATTAGATCGTTTTTAGTGAAATATAATCCCTCCAGAAAGGCAGGAAAAGCCCGGAAACTTGCTTTAAAACTAAATATGTTCCCTAAAACGGTGACAGAGCTGCAGACCCATGACAGCCTTACACAGGTAGCCAGCAGCTGTGACCAGCACTATCTGTGCAGTTAATAAAAGAACAGGTAATGTTTGTCACACTGTTGCACACACAGCACACTCGTTTGTTTCAGTTCGTCAGTTGCAACAAGACATCTTACCAACGTGTACGTAATAAGCTAATACTCCTGGGTGCTACACACTACAGTGTGCGCTGTACACCTACTTACTGGTTTTGTCGCATCAGTCTGTGTCTCTGAGTTAACTTGTGTTTCTCCTACAGCTCTGGATTGCTAAAAATGCGCGTGCTCTTTGTGAGCTCGTTCCCGGCTCGTAACCAGCGCGTTCTGCTGTCAAGGGCGATCATTGGTTAAATGTGATCATGTGACTGATGCAAGCCAGATCCTTTTATTTAGCAAAACTGTGATTAATAGTTAAATATTATTGTTGAGGGGCACAGACAGGACTCCGCACGCACACACACATTAAAAAAAAATAATAATAATTTTTTAAAAAAAAGTTACCTCAACAAAAGGGCACCAATCAGACTAAACTCCAAACAATACATTATGTTACAGATTTTAATATTAATTAGTCATTGTTACTTGTTGATTTGTCCTTTTCTCATTGTGTGACGAATTATGACGACTGTTTGGTAGCTGTTATTGTCTCTCTCTCTCTCTCTCTTCATGTGTGTTTCTCTGGTGAAACAATAGTTTTGTGTTAATGTTAGGGCTGCACGATTTTGCATAAAATGAGAATCACGATTTTTTGGCTTAGAATTGAGATCATGATTCTCTCATAACAATAAATAAACATAAAACAACAAATGTCTCACGTTTTGTTGTTGCCGCAAAATGTTGTCCTGCTTGAAATTCCGTCTCCACCGTTGCTCGACGCTGCGTGTACAGAGCAGGTAGTGCAACAATAGAAAATAGTTGCGGGACGGCACTGTGTAGCGTTTGTCTAGGGTGTTGATCGTTTTCCTAAATCCCTCGTTTTGCACAGTGTTGATGGAGCCATATCTTTGGTCAGGTGATAAGTGATAGCCTCCGTAATGTCTTTGTGCCTGCGGGAGTTCGACGTGTATAGGGAAGCGCTGTATAAGGTTCCCGTTATTGATGTTTGGGTGGTTGACCGGGACGGATTTTCTCCTGTCACTTTCTCGTCATCCCTGACGTGATCTCCGTGGTTTTTTCCCTGCTAATTTTAGCATCACACGGCACAGCTTCTGTATCACGTGGTATAAGGCTCCGCCCTTGTCATTTGTTGAGCAGGAAGAGTGAGCGCTTGTTTTCATGCAGAGTACGTCCCGGATCAAAATGTGAAGTTTTACAAATCACCACTTCTTTAGTGAATATCATTTCAGTCTCAGACAATCTCGTTTCTCTTACAGAGGTTGAATGCACCTTCTGCGGATGGCGGTACCACACAGTGTGCGTGGACTTCCCCTGCACAGAAGGCAACTACAAATGCTGTGAATGCTAAATAAACAGAAACAAATGATCCCTGTTGTCTTTGCTTGATGATTGGTTTGAGTCTTGACAATCCACATTGCTGGCGTTGCATCTTTCAATGCCAGCAATGGCAGGTATCAGTGCTCAAACCTTTTGTGTTTGTTTCCAACAAGTTGCCCACCTCGGGAAACAAAAATGTGTTCTTTTACTTGTCAGATGAACATATGAGACACTTTGACTCTTCAGTGCAGTGTGGAGCCTAACAAAGATCTGTTTTGTGTCCCAGCTGATCAGCAGGAGGAGGAGAGTCTGACGGAGCAGCAGAGGAACATTTTCAGCTACTTGGACTCAGCTCAGCCACTACAGAGGAAACAATGAGCTCAACACAGAAGGTGACAGACAGAGCAGGACCATATGACCAAAGATATTTATCACCATATACATTTGAACATTTGCCATAACGATGTAGCTGACGATAGAATTGACACCAGACAAAATACTTTACAGCTGCACAACTTTATTAAAAACCCATCAATGTATTTTCACTGAAACAAGCAGCTGTTGTTTATGTGCATTAAAGTTATATAAAAATGTAACAGTGCAAATGCAAATTCCTCGCTGACAGTTTAACCAAAAGGCGTTTCCAGTGGAAACTGGCCGACACATCCTGAGCATAACCATGTATAATATCCACTAAACTTCAGAAGAGGTTATACAGTCGTGGCCAAAAGGTTTGAGAATTGCATAAATATTGGAACCTGGAGAAGTTGCTGCTTAAGTTTTTATAATAGCATTTTGCCTGCACTCCAGAATGTTATGAGGAGTGATCAGATGAACTGCATCGTCCTTCTTTGCCATGAAAACGAACTTAATCCCCAAAAAGCCTTACCACTGCATTTCATTGCTGTCATCAAAGGACCTGCTGAGACCATTTCAGTGATCGTCTTCTTAACTCAGGTGAGAATGTTGGCGAGCACGAGGCTGGAGATCATCATGGCTGTATCCCGATTCAGGTTCTGCAGCTTTAAAGTCCTCAAGGGCCGCGTACTCAAAGACCGCTAAGGCCGAAGTGCGAGGCTCGTAGGCTCGTGAAATGGGACGTCTAGCCTCCGTCGCGCTGCCCAGGTTGCCTAGCAACCATGATACTAACAGCTGGAAACGTTTCATACAGCTTTGTTTGACAGAAATGAAGGAGAACATATTTAGTTCGTTTGTTTCTACATGAGCTCTGTGTGATTTGATGAGTATCTGAGGCTGAGACCACAGGACTGTGAAACATGATTGTTGGGCTTCATTTCTGTGCTGAACAGTCGTTTAAGATTAGCTGTAAATAACAATTAGCTGATGTTGTTCATGAGACTAAAGTCATCTCACTGTGGTAATGTAAATATAATATGGCCAATATTATAGTTATTATATTAATCACTTCACTCACAGACAAGTATCTGTGACAGTGTGTATACAGATGTATCATATATAAGAGACAAATATTGTTCATTTAATATGTTGGTACTAAATTTGGCTCAATGCTTACATATATGTGTAAAAAGCAAATGTAGGAGCTGTGATAACTGTGTCTGATAGAATGAAGAGTAGACTGATATATGAAATATTCCTTTATTGGGTGAGAAAATCAGACCATGTCATAACTGCTTTAAGTCACACAGAATAGATATCAGAGCCTTAAACAGGCTGACTTCTGCTAAATGGGTCAAACTGGGCAGAAAGTCTACAAACACATAACATCCTTATAGAATATGATGTAACACTATAGATCAACTTAGCTCAGAATATATAAAGCATATAAACAGTTACAGCAATATGATGCAACAAACACAGCAGCTACTGATCCAAAATACTCAAAGCTTCATAGAACTGAAACCAACATTTATTTTTAGCTCCATCCTGCTGCTGATACAGACTTTAGGTTTCTGAACATTAAACTTGTTGCTGCCTTTCATAGTGTGTAACTTGAAGGCCCTGAGTACTTTCTCCCACACTGAAAACACTGGGATGATCACATTATTTGAACATTACCTAATAAGACTGATTCAGCACAGACAGTTATGTTAAACGTTCCTAGCAGTCCTTCACAAACAGGGAACAGTCTGTCTATTCTCTCCATCTGTCAGCTGCTGCTGGCTCTTCCTCCTCCTCTTCCTCACACACTGCTGAGTTTGTCCTGGTGGATCATCAGGGCTGCAAAGCCTCACAGATGATGTGCAGCAGTGGCTCCCTCAGTCTGTCCTCACTCTGGACACTTGCAGTCGTCACACATGGAAATCAAATGTGTGATAAGCTGCAGGATTCAAACACAAGTGTAACTTATAAACACATGTTCATACTTTTATTCCACAATCAGAGAGAAAGAAACAGAGAGAGAGTGCAGGACAGACAGACAGGTGACAGTCTCAGGTGTACACACTGCTACACAACAGCACCAGAGAAGCAGGATTTAGTGTTTGTGTTATTATTACGAGTGTAAACAAGAAGAGTTCCAGATGGTGCAGTGGACACATGTGTGACTGCTGTGATTAAAGCATCTTTCTTTCAGCTTAACGAGTGAACCGTCAGCTCGTTCAAACACACGTTAAAGTGCGTTTGGCTCGACACCACCGAACAGAGGCAGCAATATAACACAGCTAACATTAACAGTGCAGTGAATCCTGCTTGTGCCGTGATGTTCAGGACTGCAAACCGAGCAGCATCACTGACTTTCAGCTTGTTGTGTTTGTGGATATATGACTGACTTTAATTATCCACAAAATCATCACATTCTCTGTCAGATTAAGGTCGACTATTGAACGGCGTATATTTTAAAGGCTTTAAAACCAAGTTAACGCTGAAAGTACAAACATCACTAATGTCACATAACTCTGCCGACAAGGCATAGCTATGCGGTAAGCCACTCCTGTGGTTCCGTCTTTACAGCTGAACACCTCCATCACAACTGCACTGCTACTGTTCTCTTGGGGTGGTAATCTAAGAAGGCCTGTAATATGGCAGGTTCAGGGCGAGCAAAGTAATCGATGCCCTCGGCTCTCTTCGCCTCTCCTGCTCTTCATCTCTCTTCTCTCTTGCTCTTCCATTCTCTCTCTACTTGCGCTCTTCCATCTCTCTCTCTCTTGCTCTTCCATCTCTCTCCTCTTGCTCTTCCCATCATCTCTCCTTGCTCTTCCTCTCTCTTCTCTTGCTCTTCCATCTCCTCTGCTGCTACTTCTGTTTCCTCTGCTCAGCTTACTCCCACTTTTGATGATTCACTCAGCCTGCGTGCCAACATTTGATTGGCACAATTTGTTAAGATTTTGAGAGTTTGGAACTAACCTTAAGCTAAAATAAAATTTACTATCAGTATCATATACCCGCCTAGCCGTATATAAACTCCATCATGTCGTGACTGTATGAGTTATTCTAAGGACTTGTCAAGTCACCACAACGAAACCAAATAAACTAAAATTAGTTTATATCGGACACAGATAGAAGCAGGTCATAACTTCTTACCTGAAGTTCAGTTCCTTGCCACTATGACCGGCGGCCGCCTCGGGTCTCTCCTCCTCCTGCCTCCCTTTCCTTCATCCACCTGGCTGGCCTCCACCACTTGCTGATGTTGCTAAATCTATTGGAAGCATGTCTTGCCTAAGTTAGGGCTAACACCAAACAAATGCGTCTGAGGAGGCATCCTGTTCTGCTTTGCTTTCGGCATGGTTATTTTTTTTTCTTCCTTATGTCTGTTCTCGTCTTATTTGCCCTCCTTCCTTTTTTGTTCTCCATTTCTTTATTTCGTCTATAGAATTCTAAACAAGGGGGAGGTCATCCGACCTCCTCGGCTGTATTGGTCGAGCCCAGAGTCGATCAATGGACCAATTGGCCAATCCAACACCTTTCATTGTTTTATACCCTTCCCAAAAAAATAAAATAAAATAAAATAAATCGGTTGGCCCATAAAAACAAAAAATCCCAGCGGCCCACCCGGCAATGCCCGGTATGCCCGATGGCCCAGTCCAGCTATGAGGGCAGGCTGTGTTGGTCTGAGACGTAGGACATTAAAAAGTCCACAGGAGAGATGGTAGCTGATATTAAACAAGTGTCATGAGATAATAACAAATGCAAGATTGGTGACAGCGCTTGGAACCATAAGGCAACAAAAAACTGTGAGAAATAATTTAGGTCTGCCTGTGAATCCTCTTTGCTTCTTCTTCCTTCCATCCCATCTTTCATATTATCACTCTGCACTTGCTGTCTATGTGAGAAAGGCACAACTGCTATTGCAATAAACTATAATCTAATTATCCACACCTAACAACTCTTGCACTTAATCTAAAATAAAATGATGACAGAAAATGTTTAGCACTGCCTTTAGTAGCCTCCACACGCTCCTGCTGTTTCCTCCTCACTGTCCTCACCAGCCATGTTGCTGACTGTTATATCATGAGTACTATTTTTTTTTAAAATATCACTATAAAACACACACATGCCGCACACACGTGACATTTTAGACCTTTCTCCAGAATACTGTATATACTATGGGCTCATGGTGCCTGATCCGAATCCTTACATTTATTATTTATTACTAGAGCTACAATAATAAAGCAAGAGGAGGGGGAAGTAATAAATATGAAATATGTATTTATGATGATTCCATTTGTTCACTATCCACTCTGTGCAGGGCAAAGCTTATTACATGTTAAACTGTAGAGATACAATCATTTTACTGCTGTAACATCCAATTGTGTCTTATTTAAAATATAAATCATTAATCTGCTTCTTAATGTATGTTCTTTAAATACAGCGTGTGTTTTTAATAATTATAATTATAATCATAATTATGTGGACATGCATATATGATCGTTTTAGTGAATATATCCCTCCCCGAAAGGCAGGAAAGCCCGAAACTTCTTTTAAAACTAAATATTTCCCTAAAACGGTGACAGAGCTCAGACCCATGACAGCCTTACACAGGTAGCCGCAGCTGTGACCAGCACTACTGTGCAGTTATAAAAGACAGGTAATGTTTGTCCGCTGTTGCACACACAGCACCTCGTTTGTTTCAGTTCGTCAGTGCAACAAGACCACTACCAACGTGTACTAATAAGCTAAACTCCTGGTGCTACACACTACAGTGTGCGCTGTACACCTACTTACTGGTTTGTCGCATCAGTGTGTCTCTGAGTTAACTTGTGTTTCTCCTACAGCTCGGAGCTAAAAATGCGGTGCTCTTTGTGAGCTCGTTCCCGGCTCGTAACCAGCGCGTTCTGCGTTCAAGGGCGATCATTGGTTAATGTGATCATGTGACTGATGCAGCCAGATCCTTTTATTTAGCAAAACTGTGATTATAGTTAAATATTATTGTTGAGGGGCAAGACAGGACTCCGCACGCACACACACATTAAAAAAAAAAAAAAAATAAAAAAAAAAAAGTTGCCTCAACAAAAGGGCACCTTGGGCACCCATCAGGAAAGGGCGGTGCTCAAGCCCCTCTAGCCCCCCCCCCCCTGCACGTGCCTGTCTGTTAGGTTAATTGTGCTGATCTCGGGTTGGCGGGGATTTGTTTTTGTACTGGAGCGCAAGCTTGTTCTGTCTCTCTCTCTCTCTTCATTTGTGTTTCTCTGGTGAAACACTAGTTTTGTGTTAATTTTAGGGCTGCACGATTTGCATAAAATGAGAATCACGATTTTTTGGCCTTAGAATTGAGATTATGATTCTCTCATAACAATAAATAACATAAAACAACAAATGTCTCACGTTTTTGTTGTTGCAGCAAATGTTGTCCTGCTTGAAATTCCGTCTCCACCGTTGCTCGACGTGCGTGTACAGAGCAGGTAGTGCAACAATAGAAAAATAGTTGGGGACGGCACTGTGTAGCGTTTGTCTAGGGTGTTGATCTTTTCCTAAATCCCTCGTTTTGCAAGTGTTGATGGAGCCAATATCTTTGGTCAGTGATAAGTGATAGCCTCCGTATGTCTTTGTGCCTGCGGGAGTTCGACGTGTATAGGAAGCGCTGTTAAGGTTCCGTTATTGATGTTTGGGTGGTTGACCGGGACGGATTTTCTCCTGTCACTTTCTCGTCATCCCTGCGTGTCTCCGTTTGTTTTTCCCTGCTAATTTTAGCATCACACGGCACAGCTTCTGTATCACTGGTATAAGGCTCCGCCCTGTCATTTGTTGGCAGGAAGAGTGAGCGCTTGTTTCATGCAGAGTACGTCCCGGATCAAAATGTAAGTTTTACAAATCACCACTTCTTTGTGAATATCATTTCAGTCTCAGACAATCTCTGTTCTCTTACAGAGGTTGAATGCACCTTCTGCGGATGGCGGTACCACACAGTGTGCGTGGACTTCCCCTGCACAGAAGGCAACTACAATGCTGTGAATGCTAAATAAACAGAAACAAATGATCCCTGTTGTCTTTTGCTTGATGATTGGTTTGAGTCTTGACATCCACATTGCTGGTTGCATCTTTCAATGGCAGCATGGCAGGTATCAGTGCTCAAACCTTTTGTGTTTGTTTCCAACAGTTGCCCACCTCGGGAAACAAAAATGTGTTCTTTTACTTGTCGATGAACAATACACTTTGACTCTTCAGTGCAGTGTGGGAGCCTAACAAAGATCTGTTTTGTGTCCCAGCTGTCAGCAGGAGAGGAGAGTCTGACGGAGCAGCAGAGGAACATTTTCAGCTACTTGACTCCGCTCAGCCAATACAGAGGAAACAATGAGCTCAACAAGACGGTGACCTTCAATTCAGACACAGAGGATGAGGACTTCGATGGGTTTGATTGATGATAAAAATGTGAGTACCAAACTTTGTTTTGCTCCTGCTTTATTTTTAAATACGCACACTTGTATGCTTGTGTGCTGTTGATGATGACGATTATTGGTAATAAAAATGTGAGTACCAAACTCAGCTTTGCTCCTGCTTTATTTTTAAATATGCACACTTGTATGCTTGTGTGTTGTTGATGATGACGATTACCGGCAATAGAAATGTGAGTAAGGTACCGAATTCAGGTTTGCTCCCGCTTTATTTTTAAATACGCATACGGTACTTGTATGCGCCCTATGGTCCAGTGCGCCTTATGTGTGTGTTAAATACAGTAAGGGCACACATAACTGAGACTGCGCCTTTTAGCACAGTGCGCCTCATGGTCGTGAAAATACGGTATTTTAAAATTCTTACTCATTCACTCAGTGATTCCTTCTTTTGCTGATTGTAGAAATTATCGTCGCATTCGTTTCCACGCTCAGCAAAACAACGTCATTTCAAAAAGAAAAATAATTTAGACTGGATTTCCTCGTTGAATCCTTTTGGACAGGAACTTGTTTCCTGATTGTCCCAAATAAGAGCCCATTTTAATTTTGGAGAAGCTCACTTTGCAACAGTTTTCTCGACGACGCTTCGATTCTAATCGTGCAGATCTGCTCAAACAGAGATCATCAAACAAAACTTTCAGTGCACCATGAAAGTAACAAAATAAAAGAAAGAAAATAAAGGAAATCAAAGAAAATAATGGAAAGAAAGGCCTTGTTTAAGTCATGACACGTGTTCTTCATGCCAGGGGGATAAATCGTCACAACCCAATTGGCAGGCTCAACATAGTAACAAAAGACAAATCAAACAGCCAGTTAAATCTCAAACATTCATCCAATCAACACAACATACAGCATAACCCTGTTGTCTTAGCACATAATAAGTTTTAGTTCTCATGTAACTAAATGTGTGCCATGGTGTTACGCCCCCGTCTAGGGGTACAGGAACGCAACACAAGTTTGAAAGAATTGCCCCGCCCTGGTCCCCAAAACCATACACAAAGGGAAACCAATTTCTCAGTGAATCGTGGTTTATTTTTCTACACTGCAAAAATGAAGCTCCGGGGTGAACAAAGGCCAAAATAACAAACAAAACAAGCTAATTCAGGAGGAGGTGTTATCTAAAACCCTATGTGAAATCAAACATCAAACAAAAGACAAGCGCTACACCTAACTCCCTAACTGAAATAAACAGGAGAAAACAGTGCAAGGAAAAAACAATAAGGCAGCTCACCCCTTCTGTTGCAGTGCTATTTACAAGGCTATTTACAATGAAAACTAATGTACACACTATATACAAAACTCCAAAAAGTCACACAAAGTCACAGGCACAAAAGTCTCAGGTTTTGGAGGCCAGGGTCAGGTCTGCTGCTGCTGTCAGTGGCTGCCCCGGGACAACTGCTGGTGAGGGATTTGAATGAAGATCACATGGCCAGGGGACCAATCAGCAGCCGTCAGCTCATCCACTCCGGGACCTGCAAAGACTTAAAGGCACAGACAACACAGCCACCAAAACAGATTATGGACAGGGCCATAACACCCCCCTTCCCAAGACCAAACATCTCCCCTGAAGATGTTTGGCGCTTAGGGGTCCCGAAAACCACGTGACAGCGCATCTGCCAGTACATTCTCTGTCCCTTTCTTGTGATGGATCTCCAGATTGAAATCCTGTACTAAGAGGGACCATCTCATGAGCCTTTGGTTAGAATTTTGCATTCGGGTCAAAAACACGAGGGGGTTGTGGTCTGTGTAAACAATGACAGGTGCTGAACTGGAACCGACATAGACCTCGAAATGCTGTAGAGCAAGCAATAGAGAGAGAGCTTCTTTTTCAATGGTGCTGTATTTCTGTTGGTGGGAGTTGAATTTTTTCGAAAAGTAACCAATTGGGTGATCAACACCCTGCCTATCCTCCTGCAACAGTACCGCACCTGCACCGTTGGCGCTGGCATCCACCTCAAGTTTAAACGGATGTGTGAAAACAGGAGCGGCCAGTACTGGTGTGCTGCAGAGGAGAGCTTTGGCAGACTCAAAAGCATTCTGGCATGTGGGGGACCATACGAATGGTTTGGACACACTTGTGAGACTGGTGAGAGGTGCAACTACATCTGCAAAATTCTTACAGAAGCCACGATAATAGCCGGCCATACCAAGGAACCGGCGAAGCTCACGTCTAGTGCGAGGCACAGGGAAATCTAGGATAGCCTGGATTTTAGCCAGCAGGGGGCGCACCTGTCCCTGACCCACCTGCTTCCCTAGATAAGTCACAGTGGCCTTACCAAAGTCACATTTGGCAAGATTTACGGTAAGGGATGCCTCTTTTAATCTTTCAAAAATCTCCGTGAGTGTTCCAAGGTGATCTGACCAAGTCTCTGAATAGGCTACAATGTCGTCCAAGTACACTTCACAGTTTGTGACACCACCTAAGACAATGTGCATAAGGCGTTGGAATGTGGCAGGGGCATTTTGAAGGCCAAAAGGCATGACGGTGTATTGGAGGAAGTGATCAGGAGTGACAAAAGCAGAAATTTCAGATGCACGCGGAGTGAGGGGAACTTGCCAATAACCCTTTAATAAATCCAGTTTGGTGACAAACTTTGCGGAGCCAACCCTATCCACACAATCTTCCATGCGGGTAAGAGGGTAGGAGTCGGGTTTGGTCACACTGTTCACTTTGCGAAAATCACTACAAAAACGTGGAGTTTTGTCTTCCTTCGGCACAAGAAGGCATGGGGAACTCCAGGCACTCGAACTAGGGACAGCAAGACCATTTTCCAGCAAGTAGGAAACTTCTTGCTGAAAAAGTGCACGTTTGGTAGGGTTCACACGATAAGCGTGTTGTTTGATCGGAGGGTGGTCACCTACATCTATGTCATGTTCGAGGACAGTAGTGCGAGACGGAGTGTCAGCAAACAGAGATGGGTAAGTATTGATCAGAGAACACACATCGGTCTGGGCAGCCTCATCTAAATGTTTTAGGTGGGATTTCAACTTATCCAATACTTCAGAGTTTCTGAGTCGGGAGCAACCCTCAGCACAAACGAAAGCTAAGCCATCACTTTCTGGGCTATACTGAGACGGAGATGCTGGCACAACTACCGGCACGGCAGACAGCGCAGCGGGGGATGAGGAGGAGTTTACACCTGCATAACGAACAAAATAAGGCTTCATCAGATTAACATGACACACACGACGCTTTCTCCTACGGTCTGGGGTACCTATGACATAATCTGTGTCACTCAGTTTCTCTTGAACCGTATAGGGCCCACAGAACTTTGCCTGGAGAGAGGATCCAGGAACGGGTAGGAGAGTCAACACTTTGTCACCCACTTCAAATGTTCTCTGCACGGACTTTTTGTCGAATTTCCTTTTCATTTTTTCCTGAGACGCGGAAAGAGCCTCGCGTGCAATTTCGTATGCTTTATGCAGACGCTCCCTAAAACAACTTACGTAATCTAATACGTTCTGCTCGGGGGTAGCTGTGTCGGACAGATATCTCTTTAAGCAGCCGCAGGGGACCACGTACTGTGTGTCCAAACACCAGCTCTGCGGGACTGAAACCCGTGGACTCCTGCACACTCTCTCTCACCGCTAGAAGAAGAAGTGGCAGACCTTCGTCCCACTCTCTTCCTGACTCGAGGCAGAACTTCCTCATCATGGCTTTTAAAGTCTGGTGGAAACGCTCAAGCGCACCCTGTGATTCGGGGTGATATGCACTGGATTTTTGATGCTTGATGGATAGCGATTTTAAGACCTGAGCGAATATCTTGGACATGAAGTTAGACCCTTGGTCTGTTTGAACTGATTTAGGCAAACCGAAAAGGGAGAAAAAGTTTACTAATGCTCTGACAATGGCTTTGACTTTGATAGTGCGTAACGGAATAGCCTAGGGGAAGCGTGTGGCGGCGCACATTAAAGTCTAGAGGTACTGATGTCCTGACTTTGTTTTTGGAAGCGGACCGACACAATCGATGATTATGTGCTCAAATGGTTCGCCTAAGGCTGGGATTGGATGCAATGGAGCAGGAGGAATAACCTGGTTGGGTTTTCCGCTGACCTGGCAAACGTGGCAAGAGCGGCAATATTTGGTCACATCAGTCTTCAAACCTGGCCAGAAAAAGTGACGCAGAATACGAAGGTAAGTTTTCCTAATTCCTAAATGTCCAGAGAAACTGTCATGTGCTAGGCTGAGTACTTGGTGTCGGAATTTTTGCGGTACAACCACTTGTTGAAATACATTCCAGCCAAGATCACTAGATGAGGGAGGATGCCATTTGCGCATTAACACATCATTTTCCATGCTGTAGACACGGGGATTCTGATCGCTTGAATTCGCGGCGAGTAAACGTTTGGCCAAAGTCGGGTCATTCTGTTGCGCATGAATAAAATCTGTTTTGTTTACCTCAAAAGACAGGTCAGGTGTAGCGGGTAGCATTTTATCAGACACACATTTTTCAGCTTTTTCCACAGGCAGTTCAGCTTTCTCAGGAACAGCTTCAGAACATAGAAAAGAGTCAGACAAGTCAACATCACCGTATTTGCGCTTGTGGGCGCGTGTGACAACACAGGCAGGAAAAACAGAGGGCAGACTGTCAGCAGCAGGCTCAGAAACAAAATCAAAATCATCGACGGGGTTTTCAATTACTTCGGGGATCGGGAAAACTTTCCCATTGGCTAGATCATTCCCCAGAATCATAGTAACCCCCTGCACGGGCAAGCGAGCGCGCACCCCAACTGTTACCGGGCCCGAAACGAGAGGCGACTGTAGGAAGACTCTGTGCAGCGGAGCTCGTAACACACTCATTTTCACTCCCCACACGAGAGCATCAGCACCACAAAACGAGTTACTTGAAAAAGGCAACGCGCTTTCCAAAATGAGAGACTGGGCAGCCCCAGTGTCGCGCAAAATTACAATCGGCACGCGATCCTCCTCTATGTCGGTAACTGCTGTCAAGACTGTCATTTCCTGGTTCATCACTGACGAGATTAGGAGTAGGAACCGACTGAACAAAACCAATGCTTTTTGGCTTTTTCCATATGTGAGTTTGCTCTTTGCGACGGAGCGACGGACAATTGGCAATGAGATGGCCAGTATCATGGCAATAAAAGCATTCTCGGACAGTCATGGGGACCTGATCAGGGCGCGTGTGACGCTTAGGAGAAACCCTCAAACTACTCGCAGGTTTCGACAACGGGGCACATTCACGGCGCACAGCTGAAAACGCAACGCGATGGGTCAACACAAACTCATCTGCGAGAACAGCAGCTTTAGACAACGAATCCACCTTTTGCTCATTGATATATACAACAACATTCTCTGGAAGACACGTTTTGAATTCCTCCAGCAGGACCAATTCTCTTAGCTGAGCAAAGTCCTTCACTTTACTTGCAGCTAACCACTTATCAAACAAGACAGTCTTCTCCCTGGCAAACTCTACATGTGTTTGGTTGGCAGATTTTTCACATGACCGAAACTTCTGGCGATATGCCTCCGGAACTAGCTCATAAGCCCTTAAAATAGTGGATTTCACAATTTCATAATCCAGGCTGTCATCAATAGACAAGCTCGCACACACTTCCTGAGCTTTCCCCACCAATTTACACTGCAGCAAAAAACTCCACACATCCTTGGGCCATTTCAAAGTGGTTGCGATGCGTTCAAAGGCATTAAAGTAAGAGTCAACCTCACTTTCTCTGAAAGGTGGCACTAAAGCAATTTGCTTGCTTGCATTGAATTGGTCAGAGGAGAACGAATCAGAAGATTTACTCACAATTTTACTCACTGGGGTAGAGGTAACATTGCGCTGTCGGGAAGGATCCAGCTCCATAGCCCTTATGCGGAGATGCATAAGCTCAACTTCTTTGGACTTAGTCGCAAGCTCCACCTCTTTCAGGCGAAGGGCGAGCCCAAGATCCTCCGTAACCAATCCTGTTGATTGTCCGGCTGGGCTAGCGTTTGGGATCCGAATGGCAGCAGGAGCCTCCGCCCCTGGCGACACCCGTCCACTGGCAGCTTGTGGGATGGTTGCAGCAGCTTCTGCTCCCGCATCCACCACCAAACCTCCAGTCGCCTCAACCGGCCGAGGTTTCGACTCCGCAAATACCCCCTTATCCACCAGCTGAGCTGTCAGGCACTGCTTAATTTCTGCCTTTTTAGCATGTAAAGGCACACTAACATTAAACAAATCTGCCACCAACAACAAATCTGCCTTTCTGCATCGATCCAACTTATCCATGGTGGGTTGTAGTGCAAAATCATCCACGTCAAAAGTCATCGTGACTAGATCACCCCCAACACTACAAGAAAACTGCCAACCAAAAACTGCAGACAACCCACAAAATACAACGAGCAAAAAGAATAGCAAAAGAAAAAAAAGGACGAGCCCCCACTTTATGTTACGCCCCCGTCTAGGGGTACAGGAACGCAACACAAGTTTGAAAGAATTGCCCCGCCCTGGTCCCCAAAACCATACACAAAGGGAAACCAATTTCTCAGTGAATCGTGGTTTATTTTTCTACACTGCAAAAATGAAGCTCCGGGGTGAACAAAGGCCAAAATAACAAACAAAACAAGCTAAGTCAGGAGGAGGTGTTATCTGAAACCCTATGTGAAATCAAACATCAAACAAAAGACAAGCGCTACACCTAACTCCCTAACTGAAATAAACAGGAGAAAACAGTGCAAGGAAAAAACAATAAGGCAGCTCACCCCTTCTGTTGCAGTGCTATTTACAAGGCTATTTACAATGAAAACTAATGTACACACTATATACAAAACTCCAAAAAGTCACACAAAGTCACAGGCACAAAAGTCTCAGGTTTTGGAGGCCAGGGTCAGGTCTGCTGCTGCTGTCAGTGGCTGCCCCGGGACAACTGCTGGTGAGGGATTTGAATGAAGATCACATGGCCAGGGGACCAATCAGCAGCCGTCAGCTCATCCACTCCGGGACCTGCAAAGACTTAAAGGCACAGACAACACAGCCACCAAAACAGATTATGGACAGGGCCATAACACATGGTAAAACTTCTTCACACACCAGAAACTCACAATCAGCTCACTCAGCTCACTCATTTAAGACCTCTCATCAGCATTCTGTTTTCTCCTCTATGATGCAACCATCTGTCCTCCTATAATATTCAGGCCACTAGTCTATGTATCACTTTCATCTTACTAGTGACTTGGACAAGATGACAAACAGAATCTCATGCTTAAGATGCTGTCTGGTCTTCATGAGTGTCATTGTATGTGTATATGCATGTAGGGTTAGTATAGTTAATGCATTTTCAGTATGTTTTTGTGTTCATCTCTCATCACACTTCCATTATTCTCATCACTGCTTAAAACAACACACATCTCTCTCTGTTTTTTTTTCCTTTAACTGTACTTTTCTCCAAAACAGAAAATAGCATTACAGCTGTTTCAGACTGAGAAACACCAAACACTCTTCATGCTATCATTCATCCACACAACTATTTTATTTCTTTTTGTCCACTGGGCAGGTGACCTGCAGAATCACGTCTGCCCCAGCTGGATACCTTTCACACACACCATGACGTCAGACACTCTCACACTCGCGGAATTGATCAGGAGAAAAACTTTCTTCATCTTCACACTCTGTTACAGAAACACCATATATTTTGTTTTTTTTGTGTTGTGTCAGGGATGGATATGTAGTTGTAACGTTTGTGTTCACTAACTTTCCTTTCTGTCTTGGACTCAATGCTGCTCCTAATGTCTCCCCATATTCATCCTTTAATCTGTCCTCCACTTCTGCCTCTGCTCTCTCACGTTCTTCTCTGGCTCTTCTTTCTGCTAATTTCATCCAGGGAAGGACGGATGTTGTTTGCTGTGCTGTATTTTTATGTGAAGTGTATATATTTATTTTTTATATTGCATGTATTTTGTGCAGTGTTTTATTTAGTTTGCATGTTTTAGTTGCCGGCAAATTGTCCTGGAGAGACTCCGCCCTTTCCCCTGTTTTTACTAATTGGACACACCTGAGAGGAAAGGAAAGTAATTTACAGAGTGCTGAATGACACATAAGAGGGTTGGAGCTGGTGTTCAAAAAGGAGGAAGCGAGACGATCAGGGGACAGACGACCAGCGACTGGAAAGGGGAAACGATCAGCGGAGAAAAGGCAGATGACCAGCGACTAGAGACGCGTAGCGGCAGTCAGGTGGCAAGAGCGACAAGAGCCAGTTCGTGCACCGCGGAGAGAACAGAAGCAGTGAGACCGCGGTGCCGATTGCAGTTTGAGGAAGCGGCGGGCGGAGTTGAGAGCTCTGCCCACCCGGGTAAGTCTGTGACTTATCCTTTTTATAAAGTAAACTGCCAAAGGAATAGTGACTGCCGCTCCCTCCCTTTCTTCAGTGCACCAAGACGTGGAATGCGGGGAGGAAGGCGAGGACTCCGCTGGGTTTCCCTTTTTTTTTTTTAATACTACGCTGGACCTCTTAGTTTTCTGTGACTTTTAGGCCGTGGTGGATTCCACTGGACTTTTAATGTTGTGTGTTATTGATTTTTATTGTGTCTTCCCTTGGCCAAGGTTGTTTTAATTCATTTTATATTTTTAACTATTTAAACATAATAAATTATATTTTTAATTCTACAGTTTTGTTTCGTGTGCTTTTCCCTCGGCGGCTCCATTGCTCTGCCCGTTTTGAGGAAGGTTTCCTTCCTTTAAAAAACACAAATCACCTGTGGAAAGAAGATAAGAGAAAGATAAAACTCAGCCTTTCCGCACCGGTGTCACATAATTGGCGTTGTCGACAGGATACGGAGCAAGAGCAGTTGGGGTAGCTGAGGGAATAGCAAAGATGATGATGCCTGTATATCCCGGAGCCCCGTGGCTGCCGAAATTTAAAGGGCCTGATCAAGATGTGCAATATCAGGATTGGAAGGAACAGATGCGGGGGCTGCTGGGATCGCAAGATTTGTCTGAAGTGAGGAAAGTTGCTATTGTGTTGGGAGCGCTAGCAGGGGAAGCTAAACGTCAGGTCAGTGTCCTTGAAACCTATGAAAGAGATAAAGTACAAAAAATCTTTTCTTTTTTAGACTCCTTATATGGTGATCGTGTCCCCATCCCAGTTCTTAGGTCACAGTTTTTTAGTTGTACTCAGAACTTAAGTGAAACTGTATCTTCATTTATTTTGCGGTTGAGAGAATTATACTGTAGGTTGCGAAAGCATGATCCAGATAATGTTCCCTCTGATGCAGCTCTGCGAGATCAATTGTTGCTAGGATTGTGGGAGGGCCCTGTAAGTCAGGCACTGAAGGTCTATGTGCGGTGTAATCCAGATCAAGATTTTGCTGCCATACGCCAGGAGGCACTGCTCCTAGACTCAGAACATGTACAGCCCCAGTCTGAAGTAACCTGCCTGTCTGTAAATAAGTCTCATGTTCCTTTTAAGGTCGAACAGAAAGAAGATTGGAGACAGGTGTTAAAACAGGAGATACTGGAGGAGGTTAAGACACAAATGAAAGGATTGGCACAAGAGCTAGTAAGGGAAATTAGAGGCTCCACTCAGCCAGCTGCAGCTACTCTGCCGCTTGCACCTCAGTTTAGGAGAAGACCGCGACAATTGAGTGCTAGCTGGGATGCACAAGGACAGCCTATTTGTCGGAGGTGTAAACAAGCAGGACATATAGCTAGGTTTTGCCAGACCTCCATGTCTTCCCAGCCAAGTTTAAACTAGATGACCCTGCTGCTGAGGTCCGAGGGGCGGGGGCTTTTGGTTCACCTAAGGAATTAAGGGCCACAGAAACATTTATTGGGCAGTGTCCAACAGTGAAGATAGTGATCGAGGGGGTGGAGCTTCAGGGCTTGTTGGATACAGGATCACAAGTGACTTTGATACAGGAGAGTCTGTTTAATGAGCATTTCTTCCAGGCTAAGCTTGAGAAAACTCCAACCGCCTTTAAGCTGATAGCTGCAAATGGTCTGGATATTCCCTATACCACCTATGCTGTCCTGGATATGGAAGTAGAAGGTATTAAAGTTCCTGGACGCGGGGTTGTGGTGGTAAAAGATGACCATTGCACGCACCCACTGATCGTTGGTATGAATGTTGTGGCTGCCTGTTGGAATGTATTTAAGTGGCCAGAAAAGACTGCTCCTGTCCCACAGCAATTAATGAATCAACAGGCCTGGAGGATTGCCTTCGCAACATGCAGACGGATAGAAGCAAGTACAGTGGAGGACGGAATGGTGGGGTATGTACGGCTAGCAGGCCGACGCAAAATTAAAGTTCCCCCGAAGAGTGAAATAATGGTGTGGGGCCGGACTCAGATGGGTCCGCAAGGAACAGATTATTGTGCCCTGGTGGAGGCACTGTCTGAAACCCCCGATGTGGGGGTGGCGAGAACCCTTGTCATGGTGAGGGCCGGGAGAGTGCCAGTGAGGATTTGTAACCCACACCCCTATCCTCTTTCTATAGGTCGCTACCAGAAGCTGGGAAAGCTATCCTGTGTGGATGAAGCTGACGTACATGGCTCCCAGGACCTGAGCCTGTCCCTTGGGACGGACGGTGTGGTGGAGGTGGCTCTGGTCGATAGTGGCGCCCCCACGGAGGAGGAGGGATTACCTGAGGAGATGAATAAACTGATTGAAAGACCTGATCTGTCTGAACTGCAACAGGGCGAGCTACGTGCTTTATTGCTTAAATGGGAGAAGGTGTTCTCTAAAGATGACGAAGATTTTGGGAGGACTGACCTGGTGCATCATTGTATCCCCACAGGTGATGCAGCTCCCATTAGAGAGAGGTATCGTCCTTTGCCCCCCGCAATGTATAAGAAAATGAGGAGTCTCTTGGCAGATATGATGGCAAAGGGAGTTATCCGGGAAAGCTGTAGCCCGTGGGCTGCACCCATTGTTTTGGTGAGAAAAAAGGATGGCGCCTGGAGGTTCTGTGTGGACTACAGAAAATTGAATGCGGTGACGCATAAGGATGCTTTCCCCTTGCCACGAATAGAAGAGACATTGACAAGCCTTACTCGGGCGAAGTGGTTTTCCACCCTGGACTTAGCCAGTGGATACTGGCAGGTCCAAATGGACCCGAAGGACAGAGAAAAGACTGCTTTTACGACCCCCGTTGGGTTGTTTGAGTTCGAGCGGATGCCGTTTGGTCTGTGCAATGCACCCGCTACATTTCAACGCCTGATGCAACACTGTTTGAGTGGACAGATTGCGGAGTCTTTGTTGGTGTACTTAGATGACATTATCATTTATTCACCTGACTTCTCGTCTCATTTACAGCATCTCGATGAAGTGTTTCGGAAGCTGTGGCGTCATGGGTTGAAGTTACAGCCGAACAAGTGCGAGTTCCTGCAACAGGAGGTGAAATTTCTGGGGCATGTAGTGGATAAGGACGGTGTAAGACCAGACCCTGATAAGATTTCTGCAGTGATGGATTGGCCGGTTCCTGAGGCCATCAGACAAGTCAGAGCCTTTTTTGGCCTAGCTGGCTACTATAGACGTTTTGTGTCCGGCTTTGCTAAGATCGCACGCCCTTTAAATGCATTATTGACGGGGGTCCCTGTAAACAAGAGAACAGACCGTCGCAAAGTACAGTGGTCCCCAGAGTGTCAAGCGGCATTTGAAGCCCTCAAAGCAGCTTTAACGCAGGCACCTGTTTTAGCGTACGCAGACTACTCCCTTCTCTTTATTGTGTACACTGATGCCAGTGGTTGTGGGCTGGGAGCCGTTCTGGCGCAGGCTCAAGAGGGCCAAAAAAGGGTAATAGCGTACGCCAGCAGAAGCTTACACCGCGCGGAACGGAATGACGCGAACTATAGTTCCTTCAAGTTGGAGCTGTTAGCCCTTAAGTGGGCAGTTGCCGAAAAGTTCAAAGACTATTTGACTGGTGCACGATTCGTTGTGTATACTGATAATAATCCTGTGGCCCATTTACAGACTGCCCGTTTGGGTGCAGTGGAACAACGTTGGGTTGCCCAGCTGGCCTCTTTTGACTATGAGATCAAGTATCGTTCGGGTAAGAGCAATATTAATGCTGATGCCCTTTCTCGATTCCCCACTGTCCCAGCAGAGCACCCGGAGGGGGCTGGATCGGAGCGTGGAGTCACGTCAGCGGCCATTGAATTGACCTGTGAGGTAGAGGGGAGTGACTGGGCAGAAGCACAAGTTCACGATCCGGATATTCAAGTGGTAAAACAACTTCTGGAAGGCCAGGTTGCACCCACAAAGTCAGAACGTCAGGCATTGTCACATGGTGTGCGGCGACTCCTGCAGCAGCGAAAAAGACTTCTTCTTAAAGACGGAGTACTGTGCCGTAGGGTGTTGGATGAATATACCCAGGAGACTTGTTATCAAGTGGTGTGTCCTAGTTTCAGGTGCCATGAGGTGTGGCGGAAGGTCCATGAGGCTGCTGCCCATGCAGGGGTAGATCGAACCCTCTCCCGGATACGGCAGCGGTCCTATTGGGTTAGCATGGAAGCGCAGGTACGTCAGTTTCATCTGGGTTGTGTCCCCTGTAGTCCCAAAGGAGAGAGTAGAACCTAGGGCTCCACTGCACCCTATTTCAGTCTCGTACCCTCTGGAGATTGTAGGCATGGATTTTTTGTCCTTAAGCCGACCAACTGACACTTATCAAAACATACTTGTGGTGACTGATCTGTTTACGCGGTTCGCTTGGGCTATCCCTACAATAAACCAAACAGCAGAGACTACAGTAAAGGCTTTATGGAAGTATGTGATACAGCCGTTTGGTTGCCCAGGCCGACTCCATTCCGACCGTGGGTCTAATTTTGAATCTGCATTAATGAAACAACTCTGTGATACCTATGGTATAACTAAAAGCCGCACGACACCTTACCACCCTGCGGGGAATGGTAGTGTAGAACGGTTCAATCAGACCCTACTGAACATGCTTTGCTCACTAGAATCGGTTAGGCAGAGCCAGTGGGTAGGAAATTTGCCGGAACTTGTTCATGCTTACAACAATACTATCCATAGTTCCACAGGCTATGCGCCTGCCTATTTGATGTTTGGGCGACACTTGCGACTTCCTGTGGACGTGGCCTTAGGCGTGGCGCCACAGCAGATGAGGCAGGGTGTAAGTGAGTGGGTGTGTTCTCATCAACAGAAACTCTCCCTAGCTTACCGCTTGGAGGGACAGAGGATGTATCGTGCGGCCTCCCAACACAAAAGTCAGTATGAAAAAAGGGGCTGTACCCTCCCATTGTTGCCCGGGGAGAGAGTCTGGGTACGGGATCGAAACAGACAGGGCAAAGGAAAACTGTGTCCCTGGTGGTCTCCTGAGCCGTATGTGGTGTTGGAACAGGTGGGAGATACGGGCTTAGTGTATAAGGTCAAACCAGAAAAGGGGGGTAATATACAAACTTTACATAGGAATGCCTTAAAAGTGTGCCTTGCTCCTCAAACAGATTTTACCCCTCCTACGGAGGAGCCGATCACCGGCCCTTCGGATTACCCAGCGCCAGTGTTTTATGGGTTTTTACCCCTTACTGAATGTGCGTCACCTCACCAGAGTGATTCAGGTATCTCCCTTAGACGGTCCATTAGGACCACGCGTGGGATCCCACCAGAGCGTTATTGAGAGATAGAGCATTAGCAGGGACTGCTAATATTTTAGTGTGGGGGGATGTCATCCAGGGAAGGACGGATGTTGTTTGCTGTGCTGTATTTTTATGTGAAGTGTATATATTTATTTTTTATATTGCATGTATTTTGTGCAGTGTTTTATTTAGTTTGCATGTTTTAGTTGCCGGCAAATTGTCCTGGAGAGACTCCGCCCTTTCCCCTGTTTTTACTAATTGGACACACCTGAGAGGAAAGGAAAGTAATTTACAGAGTGCTGAATGACACATAAGAGGGTTGGAGCTGGTGTTCAAAAAGGAGGAAGCGAGACGATCAGGGGACAGACGACCAGCGACTGGAAAGGGGAAACGATCAGCGGAGAAAAGGCAGATGACCAGCGACTAGAGACGCGTAGCGGCAGTCAGGTGGCAAGAGCGACAAGAGCCAGTTCGTGCACCGCGGAGAGAACAGAAGCAGTGAGACCGCGGTGCCGATTGCAGTTTGAGGAAGCGGCGGGCGGAGTTGAGAGCTCTGCCCACCCGGGTAAGTCTGTGACTTATCCTTTTTATAAAGTAAACTGCCAAAGGAATAGTGACTGCCGCTCCCTCCCTTTCTTCAGTGCACCAAGACGTGGAATGCGGGGAGGAAGGCGAGGACTCCGCTGGGTTTCCCTTTTTTTTTTAATACTACGCTGGACCTCTTAGTTTTCTGTGACTTTTAGGCCGTGGTGGATTCCACTGGACTTTTAATGTTGTGTGTTATTGATTTTTATTGTGTCTTCCCTTGGCCAAGGTTGTTTTAATTCATTTTATATTTTTAACTATTTAAACATAATAAATTATATTTTTAATTCTACAGTTTTGTTTCGTGTGCTTTTCCCTCGGCGGCTCCATTGCTCTGCCCGTTTTGAGGAAGGTTTCCTTCCTTTAAAAAACACAAATCACCTGTGGAAAGAAGATAAGAGAAAGATAAAACTCAGCCTTTCCGCACCGGTGTCACACTAACATTCTTGCTCTTTCTAATGCTTTTCTACGGTGTTGTTCTAGAGTAGTTGCAGTGGATTGAGCTGTAGTTTCATCCTCAGGTTTCACAACTACTTCTTGCAATATTGCTCTTTTAACATTCTGTGCTTCTCTCCTCTTCTGAGCCTGCTCCAGCCACAACTTAGCAACTGCTAACTGCAATTCCTTCCTCTGCTTCGCTTTACCTGTTTTAGCTGCTACACTTACAGCTATTCTTTCTACCAGCATTTTACACTTAACTTCCACTAATGTCCCTTCAAATCCACATTTCTTACACCAACAACCTACACACTGCGTGCTGCCTGGTAAAACTTTCTGCATAAATTTTACATCTCCTTCTAAGGCAGACTTACACATTTTATTCTCTATTACAAGACAACAATCAGCGGAGAACTCTCTACGCCCCAAACGGTGGAGAAGCCTGCGTCTCTCTCACGCGGCTAGCGCGCTCCCGGACTCACGTTTAACGCACAGCCCGTAGCCGCTCTCTATTGTTTTGGGTCCACGTGCGCTCTCGTGACCAGCGCTCCCCCGGACTCAAACGTTTCACGGTGACGCGTATCTAGGATCCCATTCATTCATTCACACGGTTATAGAGACGCTCTCTGATTGCTTACCGTTGTGTTGCGTTTCGTTCACAGGAGAGTCCTAGAATCCCGTCAGTCGCCGTCCACGAGGGGAGTTCAGACGCTATTCCACCGGCCTGGTCGCGAATTTAACACTCCAGGGCTTTGTCAGGCGTCCTAACGGCCTGGTTGTCGACAGTCTGCGGCGTGTCCTCTCTCCCCTCAGTGTGCGGCGAAATTCTTGGACTCCGGCTTCGAAGGACCAATTAATGTTGGGTTTAAACTCAGACCCCGCTGTATCCAGGACTTATTCCCATGAAAGAAAAGCAAGGCAACAATGTTCGATCGATTTCTTGCGCAAGGGAGGCCCTTCATCTGTGACCAGCACGTCGAAATGACCACAATGGTGGCCTCCTCTCGCTGCCTTTTATTGACAAACTTCAAACAATAGTTTACAAAACACCTCCCCTTGCAACCCCCCTTTGGTTACAAAGACAAGGCACTGTATGTAAATGTATACACTGAGTGTGTGTGTGTGTGTGTGTGTGTGTGTGTGTGTGTGTGTGTGTGTGTGTGTGTGTGTGTGTGTGTGTGTGACCTCCTGCTGACCAAAGGGTCATAAACCCAGGAAGCTTACATCAAAAGAAACAGATCTTTCAGATAGGATGTATCTACAATAAAACCTCCCCCAGAACAGAGTGGCTGGAGAGGTGGTCAGGATCAAAGGAATGGCTTTGATCCTACTGCTTAAACTAAGACTGTACAAATTTAAGAAACACAATGGCAACATTCAACAATTAGACTTAACAGTTATACAGTCATGGCCAAAAGGTTTGAGAATTGCATAAATATTGGAACCTGGAGAAGTTGCTGCTTAAGTTTTTATAATAGCATTTTGCCTGCACTCCAGAATGTTATGAGGAGTGATCAGATGAACTGCATCGTCCTTCTTTGCCATGAAAACGAACTTAATCCCCAAAAAGCCTTACCACTGCATTTCATTGCTGTCATCAAAGGACCTGCTGAGACCATTTCAGTGATCGTCTTCTTAACTCAGGTGAGAATGTTGGCGAGCACGAGGCTGGAGATCATCATGGCTGTATCCCGATTCAGGTTCTGCAGCTTTAAAGTCCTCAAGGGCCGCGTACTCAAAGACCGCTAAGGCCGAAGTGCGAGGCTCGTAGGCTCGTGAAATGGGACGTCTAGCCTCCATCGCGCTGCCCAGGTTGCCTAGCAACCATGATACTAACAGCTGGAAACGTTTCATACAGCTGTGTTTGACAGAAATGAAGGAGAACATATTTAGTTCGTTTGTTTCTACATGAGCTCTGTGTGATTTGATGAGTATCTGAGGCTGAGACCACAGGACTGTGAAACATGATTGTTGGGCTTCATTTCTGTGCTGAACAGTCGTTTAAGATTAGCTGTAAATAACAATTAGCTGATGTTGTTCATGAGACTAAAGTCATCTCACTGTGGTAATGTAAATATAATATGGCCAATATTATAGTTATTATATTAATCACTTCACTCACAGACAAGTATCTGTGACAGTGTGTATATAGATGTATCATATATAAGGGACAAATATTGTTCATGTAATATGTTGGTAATAAATTACTAAATTACTAGTATTACTAGTAATTAAATTACATTACTAAAGTACATTACAAATTAAATTACTAGGCATTACTAAATTTGGCTCAATGCTTAAATACATGTGTAAAAAGCAAATGTAGGAGCTTTGATAACTGTGTCTGATAGAATGAAGAGTAGGCTGATATATGAAATATTCCTTTATTGGGTGAGAAAATCAGACCATGTCATAACTGCTGTAAGTCACACAGAATAGATATCAGAGCCTTAAACAGGCTGACTTCTGCTAAATGGGTCAAACTGGGCAGAAAGTCTACAAACACATAACATCCTTATAGAATATGATGTAACACTATAGATCAACTTAGCTCAGAATATATAAAGCATATAAACAGTTACATCAATATGATGCAACAAACACAGCAGCTACTGATCCAAAATACTCAAAGCGTCATAGAACTGAAACCAACATTTATTTTTAGCTCCATCCTGCTGCTGATACAGACTTTAGGTTTCTGAACATTAAACTTGTTGCTGCCTTTCATAGTGTGTAACTTGAAGGCCCTGAGTACTTTCTCCCACACTGAAAACACTGGGATGATCACATTATTTGAACATTACCTAATAAGACTGATTCAGCACAGACAGTTATGTTAAACTTTCCTAGCAGTCCTTCACAAACAGGGAACAGTCTGTCTATTCTCTCCATCTGTCAGCTGCTGCTGGCTCTTCCTCCTCCTCTTCCTCACACACTGCTGAGTTTGTCCTGGTGGATCATCAGGGCTGCAAAGCCTCACAGATGATGTGCAGCAGTGGTCCCTCAGTCTGTCCTCACTCTGGACACTTGCAGTCGTCACACATGGAAATCAAATGTGTGATAAGCTGCAGGATTCAAACACAAGTGTAACTTATAAACACATGTTCATACTTTTATTCCACAATCAGAGAGAAAGAAACAGAGAGAGAGTGCAGGACAGACAGACAGGTGACAGTCTCAGGTGTACACACTGCTACACAACAGCACCAGAGAAGCAGGATTTAGTGTTTGTGTTATTACGAGTGTAAACAAGAAGAGTTCCAGATGGTGCAGTGGACACATGTGTGACTGCTGTGATTAAAGCATCTTTCTTTCAGCTTAACGAGTGAACCGTCAGCTCGTTCAAACACACGTTAAAGTGCGTTTGGCTCGACACCACCGAACAGAGGCAGCAATATAACACAGCTAACATTAACAGTGCAGTGAATCCTGCTTGTGCCGTGATGTTCAGGACTGCAAACCGAGCAGCATCACTGACTTTCAGCTTGTTGTGTTTGTGGATATATGACTGACTTTAATTATCCACAAAATCATCACATTCTCTGTCAGATTAAGGTCGACTATTGAACGGCGTATATTTTAAAGGCTTTAAAACCAAGTTAACGCTGAAAGTACAAACATCACTAATGTCACATAACTCTGCCGACAAGGCATAGCTATGGCTATGAAATGCTCTTTGTGTATCACTTCTTCATTATGAAAGATGTCATTAATGCACTAGTAATGTCTCATCTGGAGTATTGTTCAATCATTTGGTCAGCAGCTAATAAGACAGATCTTAACAGACTTCAGTTAGTCCAGAATAAGGCGTCCAGATTAGTGTGAAGATGTTCATACTATACTAATATTGATAAAATGCATAATAACCTTTCTTGGCTTCCTGTACAGGCTAAAATATTCTATGGCTTACTTGTAGTTCTAAAGAAAGCAATTCTGTTAAACACACCACATTTATTCTGCTCAGCTGCAGTATCCAGATGAAATACATCATCATATTACACAGTTTTCAACAAGCTGCAATTTAGTAAATGCTCGAGTTAAAAGTAACGTTTTGTAAAACTGTTACATTTAGAGCAACTTTTAAGTGGAATAAGTTGCCTTAAAAAATTAGAGAATTATTCAAAACTTCAATGAACACTTAAAAGCCGATTTACAGAGCTTTTAGTTGTTGTAAATATTGTAAGACATGATTTGTTTTTGAAATTTGTGTAATGTGCCTCAATGTTATTGATATTATTATTATTGATTGCTTATGTTTTAACAATTGTGAAACCTCACTGTGGATGTAAGAGTGAAATTATGTGGATATCTTGAATCCACTTTATCGTGTAATATTTTATGTGAGTATTTGACGGAAGACGAGCAACATCTGTTGGGGAGGGAAGCTAACGGGGTTCCTTTAGAATAAACAAACATAGGATTTATTATCACTGAATAATTCTGTATAAATCTATACAAATTATAGAAATATGTAATAGGAACCAACAAAATAATCTAAATTATAAAATAATGTGTGTGCGTGTGTGTGCGTGTGTGTGTGCGTGTGCGTTTGATTTTAGTGTTTGAACAGTCATGAATTATCTTTAACAGCAGGTTGGATGTAATGTGTTAGAACTACCAGCAGGTGGGGATAAGAGACCTTTAAGGTGTTTGGTGCCACGCTCCACCTTCAGGTTTAAAACTAGTGTTAATGGAGTTTGAAGGTTGAGTTTGTTCCACGACTGCATTTCACTCACTGCCTCTGTTTGTATCTCTGTCACTGCAGGACCAACATGGAGCCAGAAGTCAGCGCTCTCAGGAGGCCGACAAACCTCACAGAAGAAAGGGAGAGAAAAAACACACCTGTGACGAGTGTGGGAAGGGTTTTACTCAGAAGGCTTCACTAAAACAGCATCAGGTCATCCACACTGGAGAGAGACCGTTCAGCTGTGACTTGTGTGGAAAGTCTTTTTCCTTGAAGGGTTCCCTAAAAACACACCAACTCATCCACAGTGGAGTTAAAGCGTACAGCTGTGATCAGTGTGGCAGAGCTTTTACTCACAGTAGCCACTTACAGAGTCATCTAGTTACCCACTCTGGAATTAAGCCATACAGCTGTGACATCTGTGGAAAAACTTTCAGCCAGAGAGGGAGCCGAAATACACACCTACGCATTCACACCAGACATGATGTGTACTGCTGTGAACAGTGTGGCAAACAGTTTACAACTCACACACACTTGCAACGACACATGTTTACCCACACTGAGGAGAGACCTTATCAATGTGACCTGTGTGAGAAGACTTTTAAATCTCCACATCACCTGAGACGACACCAACAGATCCACACCAGAAAGAGACTCTACAAGTGCAGCTACTGTGAGGTATGTATTTATATTGTTATCTTGTCATTTTAGCCTGACTGTTTGGAACAACTCTGCTCATTAAACTGTGTTAGCATGTTAGCAATTCTACTGCATGGAAAAGCAGCTCTGAGTGATTATTCAGATTTTCCTTTCAGTTATGATTTTAGTATTACTGTAGTATTATGGTGGTAGTATTGTAGTTATTGCAGCCCAGTAAACTGAGTGTGTTAACTGAAACAGTCAAATGTAGTTGGACGTCTGCAGAGATGCTCTTTATTTCAGGCGACGTTCAGGATACAAATGTTGAAGGACTGACTTACACTGTCTTTGTGTCTTTGTTTAGAAGCAGAGCGACACAGATGGATCCAGTTCTCAACCCTGTCATCACTGTGGTGGTGGGAAAGACTTTCATTGTGACCTCTGTGGAAAAACTTTCAGTTGGCAAGCTGCCCTTAAAACACATCAACATAGACACACTGGAGACAAACTGAAATACTGCAAAGAATGTGGGCGAAGCTTCACCACACCAAGTGAGTTAAAACGACATGAACTGATTCACAGTGGGGTTAAAAAGCACCTCTGTGATCAGTGTGGGTCATCCTTCACCACTGCAGGTCAGCTTAAATCACACAAACGAGTCCACACAGGAGAGAAACCACACAAGTGCAGACACTGTGAGAGAAGCTTCTCACAGTCAGGTCATCGTAACATTCATGAACGTGCACACATGGAAGGAAACTACAGCTGTGACCAGTGTGACAAGAGCTTCAGGAATCTCAGTTCATACTCTGCACACAAACGATCCCACGTTACTAATAAACTGTTTCACTGTTACCAATGTGCCCAAACATTCACCTCATTGTCTGCTCTGTGCAAACATCAGCGCGATCACTCAGGGCTGAAATCACTCCCATCACTGGATCACAGTGAATCTGAAGACACAGAAAGATCCTCTGGTTTCTGTGTCAGACTCAAAAAGCTTGAGATCAGGCTCCACAGAGTTCAGATAGAATCTCCTGTAAAAATCTGATGAGGCAGCTGTGAATCAAACTCTTCCCCTAGTTCCATTTTAAGCTTTCAAAACTGTCCTACTGTAGTGTTCATGTCAAGTGGTTAGCTTTCTTTTCATCAGTTGGTTGAAAACTCTGTTTCCTATTATAAAGTTTTTGTTTTAATGTATTTTGATCCACATAAATGTTTTCTTGTTCAGGTTCTTTATGTTATTGAATCTTGGAAATGTTAAATAAAAAATTCAAATGTAAAATATCTCCACTGATGGTACAAATAAACTGTCCTTTCAGCTTTAGCTCCTAATTTATTCATTATTTATGGATGTAGCACAGCAGCCGTCTCTTGATTAACACATGGAGGGCTCGGGATCTGATGGTGTCGTCTCCCTAATTTGCCCACTCAGTAAATCTCACTCATGGCCAAGAAATTGAAATAAACCTTGTTTCCCTGCTGGATAGTGATCCACTGTAACTCTGCTCCTCCTTCCTGTTTAGGATTTCTGTGGCTGAAGTAAAATTCCCTCCATCCATCACTTATCCCAGCTAACCCAAAGTGAAATAAAGTTTTGCTCGTCTTAAAAAAGCATTACAATAATGGGCATTACCAATGCAAACTGAATGATACAGAAGATGAAAGAAGAGACTTTGATCAGTTAATAAAGCTCATGATCTGGATTCATTGTGGCTGCTACACAGATACTTCTGGGTCACTTCTCTCAGTTAGGAACCTTCCTCACCAAACTGACTGTTGGACCACACCCCTGGTTTCATGAGAAATTGTTTCAGCCATGATTTCTCTTCCTGTATTTCAGAGTAAAGACTGAAGTGACAAATGGAAGCATGTTTAAAAAACACAATGTGAGAGAGACGTTGAGGTCCTTAGAAGTTACCCTGGGTTTTTCTGTCACCCTGCTAGATGTTACACACCTTGTTATTGGACTGATTTCTACTGCTGGACTACTCCTGCGGAGAGTAACAATACTCTTACTAATTAGCTCCCTTTCACACCTTTGGGGATATTTATTTTTGTGTTTGCAGCGCTGTGAGCCAGAACAGCGAGAGAAAAATCTGCAACAGCGACGAGCCAAATGCTTACGTGAATCGCAGCAGCTGCACATGTGCTACGCTGAATTAGAGGATATCTTTGCTCTGGATTTCTATTTCTACTTTTTCATTTCTATATGATTCTTCTTGCATCTAAACAAAGATGATTCAATTTGCTAAATGTTGATGGCTCTTCGTGCTCAGGTGTAAATGAGACGTAATATTTGCTCTTGGTTTGGTTCTCCTGTACAGAACCTTGCAGTACAACAGAAACCTAAAAACATTATTTGTAGTTGTTATTCTTAGTTGTTCTGCTGCCTAAATACCACAGGGTCTGATTATGAAGTTATTGAGCTGCACATACTTTACGACCTGCTTAAGTTCGAGGTCACAGCATCTGTAGAGCAGCTGGAACATAATGAAGTCTACAAGGTTAAAGTTTTCTGTTGGGTCTGTTTCCACAAACCCCGCTAATTCTAGAGACTTATTCATCATGAAGAAAACAAGACAGTCGATCGATCGATTACTTGCGCAAGGGAGGCCTCTCATCTGTGTCCAGCACGACAATGGCCTCCTCTTGCTGCCTTTTATTGACAAACATCAAACAATAGTTTACAAAACACCTCCCCTTGCAACCCCCTTTGGTTACAAAGACAAGTCACTGTATGTAAATGTATACCGTATTTTCACAACCATAAGGCGCACTTAAAAGTCTTACGGTGTGTTCACACCGAACGCGATAGAGGCGGGCAGAGCGTCAGGCTTACGTGTAAAGTCAATGGAAAGGCGCGATGACCCACGATTGCGGCTCCCGCGAAAATTCGGAAGCAGATTTGCGTCGCGAAAACGCGAAAACGCCTGAAACGCGCGTGAGTGTAGCGCGTTTCAGGCGTTTGACTCGCGAAAAAAACCACGCGCGTGAGTTTATGTGTTGCATTTTGTGCATACACGCGTTTCGCGTCCCCCGCTTGAGTTGGAAAAATCTGAACTCCAGTGTCAAATCGCGCCGCGACAACCAATCAGGAGCCTGGTGACGTGGCTGTTACCTAGTTCAAAGGGGCAGATCCAGCCAAAGCCCTTTATTCTTCAATAGAAGGAAGACTAATCAATGCCGTAGCAAACAACCCGGAGCCGTACGACACCAGTTGCTTTCTGGACCGAGACAGGAATATAAAGGACGAGCTTGGAGGAAGATATGTAAAGAGATCGGGCAACCTGGTAAGTTCATTCATTTTTCTTAAGTTTTCTCTAAAGTTTTCACTGACCCGGGGAAGCCGCACAAAATCTAGCAAGCCACCGCTATTTTCCCACTGACGTACAAATACCGTTCTGCTTTTAGGCATGTTGTCATTTAAGAATATATTTTATTGTTTATTAATAAACAGCACACAGTGGTCCCGCTGTTCATCTGTCACTGCCTCTTTTTTTATTTTCTTTTTTTTGCACCGGACAGCATTGCATTCTGCAGCCTGATTGACAAATCTCCTGCGCTTGTCAATTTTATCATGTTTGGTTTTGATAACCATCACGTCCAATAGAAAAAACAGCACAAAAACACCCATAACTATGAGCCTCATTCGGAAATAGACACCTGCACCGCGAGGGAAAAAGGCGCACGAAAGTGGCAGGCAGATGAAGACAAACGGCAGCATAATAATACTTTTACGTTTTGCAATCTACAAAGGTTTGCACTTTGAGAATCAATTGTGAGAACTGTGACCAATGTTCATGTGTGTGTGTGGAAACAAGTGTATAAAGTGCGTGGCCAGGGGCTAGTTATTCTGAGAACCCCTGCTGCAATAAATGAGGGACCACTGTCTACTCTATGATTATTATATTCAACCTGTTAACATTTAATACTGTATTGATAGAACCAACTGATTCTGAAGCAGAGCATCCGCAGTTGCTTCTCCTGGCTGCCCAGTCCCTGAGCTCCTGCCGCTGCACCCACAGGTATGTACAGCAAGCACTGATACCTTTTTAGTCGGTTGGATTGCCTGTGATCACCTTTACTAAATATCTACAACCAGTCTGATTATAACCTGTTTTTTTTTTTTTTTTTTTCAATTTTGAAATTAAAATCTAGTAGCAGCCTTCTCATTTCTTTGCGTTTTGTGCTGTTTTACAGGCCCACAGGGGAGGACGGCTCCAAGGCAGATGAGGGACGGGTCCCAGGACGGTCCATCGGTGGTGAAGCTGGCCACCCTGGTGTCCCTGAAGAGTCCACACCAGTCTCCAATGGAGCATTTCCTCCTCAGCCTTGTTCCTGCTCTGGAGAGCAGCTGGTCCTTTTTATTCCTGTCTCTCTGTAAATTCTTATATTTTATATATTTATGTTTAATGTTTTTCTGTTTGAGAATTCTAATATTATTTCAAATAAATTTTTATAATGACTAATGTCTCAGTTCTACTACACAGCAAATGTTGGCACACGAATTGACACATATAGCATTTATTTCATATTAAACTAATGACAAAATATACTAATACAGTGGAATGCAAAAGTTTGGGCAACCTTGTTAATAGACATAATTTTCCTGTATAAATCGTTGGTTGTTACAATAAAAAATGTCAGTTAAATATCATACAGGAGAGACACACAGTGATATTTGAGAAGTGAAAAGAAGTTTACTGGATTTACAGAAAGTGCGCAATAATTGTTTAAACAAAATCAAGCAGGTGCATAAATTTGGGCACCACAAAAAAGAAATGAAATAAATATTTAGTGTATATCAATGTGTGTGTCTTCTATATGATATATAGGGTGCTTTTGTGTGGACGTGCTTCCCATACAGAGCTGCACAGCACAGAGGGAAGTTCCAGCGCTCCTGGAGTCCCTCTGTGATGGACCGCCAGTCTCCAGGTGAAGGCGCAGCCATGAAGTCGTCCACTAGACAGTCCCAGGTGGCCGTCGCTGCCTGGGGGGTGATCTGACACAACGACTCTGTAACTGAACGCTTGGTGCTGAAGGAGTCCGCGGTGACAAGGAACCTGGACAAAATTGTTCAAAATCAGTATTATGTGTACTGCAGTTACAAAATACATTATTCAAATTCCAAAATACTTTTGTGATGTCAGATTTAAATCACAAAACTTAAATCTTACATAAAACATTTTGTAATTATAAGGATAATTACAAAATGTATATTAGATAATATCTAAAACAGTTGTGTTTTGTTTTAACTTTAACATATCATAATTTGATTGGTAGCAACTTTTACAACTACAGTGTGCCAATCACTCCTAATTCCTAAACATGTCAATCAGGTAGGAATGAAGTGAGACATTAATAGAAATAAAGAGTTGTATGTTGACATGTAGCCCTTTCCTTGCTTAAATCATTAATATTTTTGAAAAATTAATCTGTGATAAAACAGCTTATCAAGATAGAACCATGTAACTAAAGATGAACCAAACTGTTCAGTTTTATCTAACTCTGTTTTAATAAAGGCTGGTGACCCCTGCTATAGAGTCTGACAGGTGCAGGGATTATATACAAATATTCAATTATACCAGAATCAAACCAGGTCTAAATAAAAAGGAGTGAGTATCACTACAAAGGTTAACTCAGTGGTCCTAATGCTACAGTTTGATATCAGCAAACACCGAGCGCATACATTGATAGGACACCACAGCCATGCTATCATTCAAACACTGATAACAGCATAAATCGAATTAAATCGGGGCTTGATGAGAGCTTCTGAGTATCACTAGAAATATTATAAATAGTCTCTGTACCACAGTTTGCTTTCAGCAAACACAGACAGCATTCACTGTTAGCATAGCACATCCATGTTAGCAGTGTATAAATGGATGGTTTAGCATATATTAGCACAGGTATCAATAAAGGACTACCGTATTAAACACTTTTACTAACCTCAGGCAGACGGACAGGCGCTCTGCAGGTGGGATTGAGCGCCTGTAATTGGTGTCTAGGCGGGCGATGCTGGGACCGACGAGGGAAAGCAGGTCCTCAAACTGGCCGACGGTGATCAGAATCAGAATCAGAATCAGAATGGGGGTTTATTGCCAAATGTTGAGCAGGTTTACAACATTAGGAAATTGCTGCGGTGCTTCAGTGCAAACATGGTGTCAAAAATAACACTTAAATAGACATGGAAAAAATAAAAGTAGGGATAAGAATTAAAAGTGCTACGTGGAAAGATATGTGCATGAGATATACATGAGATATATACATGAGAGTAAGAATTAAGAGTGCTACGTTGAAAGATATATACATGAGTGCAGGTGGTGATCAGTGCCAAACATGGAATGATACAGTGAACACAGCGTAGGGTCATGTGTTAGTGGCGGGGACAGTCATATGGTTATTGTTCATGTGTCCAACAGCAGAGGGGAAGAAACTGTTCTTATGGCGAGAGGTTCTGGTGCGAATGGACCGGAGCCTCCTGCCTGAGGGGAGCAGGTCAAACAGACTGTGTCCAGGGTGAGCGCTGGAATAGCGCTGGAATCGGCCGTCATCCAGGCGCAGCTCCTGGAGCAAATGGTGAAACTCACCAAACTGCTCACACCTCTGGAGGACCTGATGGACCCAGGTACGGCGAGGATGTCTTTTACGCCGCTGCTCTGCTCTCCACAGTAAATAGAGAAGGGAGACTCTCTCTTCAAGCGCTAGCTCGACACCTGCCATCTTGCAAAGATACCTGTCTGGCAAAACTTCCTCCCACATCCCTCCCGCATTTCCGGTTCACGCGCATTAAAATATGATATTTTGGGGCGCGATGGATTTTTCTTGGACACGCGTAGAGGTGCGAATGTGCACGCGTCAAGTTAGGGGCGTTTGGGGCTTTTTTCACGCGCCCATCGCGTTCGGTGTGAACACACCGTTAGATTTTCTTCAAAAAGTACGGCGCGCCCTATAGCGCAGTGCGCCCTGTTTGTTGTAATGAGGACGTAGTAGAGAACACCATGAGAACGCTAATGTCACGGTCCGGGACAGCGGCCGTGTGGAGAGTGGAAGGAGGACCCAAAACGCAGCACTTATTCAGGTGTGAGGGTGATTTATTGTTAATAACAAACACAAAGTGGAGATGGCAAACAGAACTAAGGACGAAACTAAACTGGGATAAACTACACAGAGGAGTGGCAAACCTGAACATGAAGGGAGAACAGCAGGGAGAACACGCAGAGGATTACACCAGGTAGGAACACAGAGGATGAACACAGACGACGCGACGAGGAGCAGAGGAAATCACACACTATAAATACACAAAGAGACACTGGGAAATCACACACAGGTGGGGGAAACAGCTGGACCTGATTAACCTGACGAGACAGGGGAACACTAACACCAGGGACCAACAGAGGGAGCACAAACCCAGAACCCAGTGTCTAAAATCCCAAACACAAACCATCCCAAAACAGCCATGAATAATAATGAAAGTAATAACAATAAGTACATAAACATAAAGTCACTGAGTCATGGTCGCAGGACCATGACAGTACCCCCCCCTCAAGGGCTGGCCCCCGACAGCCACAGAAACACACCACCAGATCCGGGCGGGCGGCAGGGGGCCCAGGACGGAGGGACCGGGCCACGACCATGGACGGAGGCCCCAGAGTCCCAAAACAAAGATGAACACAAAACCCACAGGGGAGCAGAGTCCAAAGCACAGTTCAGGAGGCCGGCCACGAAGAAGGCCGCGGTGGCGCGTAAAGAGTTCGGGAGGCCGGCCGTGCGGAAGGCAACGGCGGCCACTCAGGCAATGGCGGTCCGGGGGCCGGCCGTGCGGAAGGCAACGGCGGCCAGTCAGGCGACGGCGCTCGGCCAGTAGCCTAGCCAGCGGTCCAGAAAACGGCCGTTTAGCTCCAGACCCAAACGAGGCTGGGCCAGGCGAGGCTGAGGGCACGGAAGCCGGGACCGCAGCAGGCGGAGATGATGATGCAGACACGAAGGCGGGCGGAGATGATGATGCAGACACAAAGGCTGGACCAGACGAGGATGCAGACACGAAGGCTGGACCAGGCGAGGATGCAGACACGAAGGCTGGACCAGGCGAGGATGCAGACACGAAGGCTGGACCAGACGAGGATGACACGGAGGCTGGACCAGACGATGAAGACACGGAGGCTGGACCAGACGATGCTGATGATGCTGATGCTGGACCAGACGATGCTGATGATGCTGATGCTGGACCAGACGAAGATGAAGATGAAGCCGGACCAGACGAAGATGAAGCCGGGCCAGGCGAGGATGAAACCGGGCCAGGCGTGGATGAAAACGGGCCAGGCGTGGATGAAGCCGGCCCAGGCGATGATGAAGCTGTAGCTGAAGCTGGGCTAGGCGAAGCTGACGCTGTGGCCGAAGCTGGGCCAGGTGAGGATGAAGCTGGACCAGAATCAGGCGAGGATGAAGCCAAGGATGAAGCCGGACCAGGCGTGGATGAAACCAGGCCAGGCGAAGCTGACGCTGAAGCTGAAGCTGAAGCTGGGCCAGGTGAGGATGAAGCTGGACCAAAACCAGGCGAGGATGAAGCTTCAGGCTGAGGCGTGGCAGTAGCAGGTGGTAGCGCTGCAGGTGATGATACTGCAGGAGGCGGCGCTGCAGCCACAGGTGGAGAAGCAGCCACAGGTGGCCGGACGGGATCCTCGGGCCCCCCAGCCGACGTGGCAGTCAGTGTGGCATGAGGCTGGACGGGCTCCTCGGGCCCCCCAGCAGGCGAAGCAGGAGGCTGGACGGGCTCCTCGGGCCCCCCAGCTAGTGAAGCAGGAGGCCAGACGGGCTCCTCGGGCCCCCCAGCTAGTGAAGCAGGAGGCCAGACGGGCTCCTCGGGCCCCCCAGCCGACGTGGCAGCAGGTGTGGCATGAGGCTGGACGGGCTCCTCGGGCCCCCCAGCTAGTGAAGCAGGAGACTGGATGGGCTCCTCGGGCCCCCCAGTGAAAACAGCCGCAGAACCAGTGGGCACCGGGGCCCCCGGCACACATGAAACAAAGCCAGTAGGCACGTGGGCCTCTGGCACACATGAAACAAAACCAGCAGGCACGTGGGCCTCTGGCACACATGAAACAAAACCAGCAGGCACGTGGGCCTCTGGCACACATGAAACAAAACCAGTAGGCACGTGGGCCTCTGGCACATTTGAAACAAAACCAGTAGGCACGTGGGCCTCTGGCACATTTGAAACAAAACCAGTAGGCACGTGGGCCTCTGGCACACATGAAACAAAACCAGTAGGCACGTGGGCCTCTGGCACACATGAAACAAAACCAGTAGGCACGTGGGCCTCTGGCACACATACGGAGGGCTGCAGCTGCGCAGAGCACTGACCCTGCTCAGGCAGTGACAGCCCGGTGCAGTTCACAGCTGGCATCTTGGCCACCAGGGGTCCAGAGTAAGCTGAGGGCAGCAACCCCGCCTCTGGGAGAAGCCCCGAGTGAGTAACAGTCACTAATGTTGCCAGCTGTTGAGGAACAGGTCCGTAATGAAACAGTTTGTCTCCCTGCTCAGAAACAGCGGTGGAAAAACAGTGTGAAAATTGTGGCTTAAGGGAGGCTAATGGTTGAGCTACAGACTGGGAAGCTTGTGGCTGGACACAGAACTGAGCCGGAGAATGGTGATAAAGTCCTGCCTCAGAAGGAGCGGCAGAGAAACAGTCTCTCGGTTTCACAGAGGGTCTGTACACGCCCACTTGCGAAGGATCCGTTACCACGAAGGTAGGTAAGCGATCCGAACAGTCTCCCATCCCGCTCTGAATAGCCCCAGAAAACAGAGTCCCGGAATCTGGGGAAGCCAGAACATGTCGCTCGCTCACCGCCTCGGGCTGCTCGAAAGTAAAAGCAGACGGGGGGTGAAGTCCGAGGTCCAAAAGGAGAAACTCCCGCTCCCACGAACAGAGCGAGTCCAGAAGCCATGGGAGACCGGTCACCAGACGCTGTAGCCGCCTCTCTATAGCGCGCTGGGACGTGCCACCCGGGCTTTCCAGCCACAGGTCGATCAGCTCCTGTGTGGCATCGATGAGCGTCTCCCGTAGCTCCCTGGATGGATTAAGCGCTGCTGGGTCCATCTTGTGGTCGCGTCGTACTGTCACGGTCCGGGGCAGCGGCCGTGTGGAGAGTGGAAGGAGGACCCAAAACGCAGCACTTATTCAGGTGTAAGGGTGATTTATTGTTAATAACAAACACAAAGTGGAGATGGCAAACAGAACTAAGGACGAAACTAAACTGGGATAAACTACACAGAGGAGTGGCAAACCTGAACATGAAGGGAGAACAGCAGGGAGAACACGCAGAGGATTACACCAGGTAGGAACACAGAGGATGAACACAGACGACGCGACGAGGAGCAGAGGAAATCACACACTATAAATACACAAAGAGACACTGGGAAATCACACACAGGTGGGGGAAACAGCTGGACCTGATTAACCTGACGAGACAGGGGAACACTAACACCAGGGACCAACAGAGGGAGCACAAACCCAGAACCCAGTGTCTAAAATCCCAAACACAAACCATCCCAAAACAGCCATGAATAATAATGAAAGTAATAACAATAAGTACATAAACATAAAGTCACTCAGTCATGGTCGCAGGACCATGACAACTAAAGGGTGAAGTGTGCGCGTTGACTTTATCGCACATACCTGTATAAAAGAACAGGTATGTGCGTTATGCAGAACATCGTTGTTTTAACAACCCTGAAAATGGCAAAGAGACACGCTTACGAAGCACAGTTTAAACTGAAGGCCATCAGCTACGCGGAGGAACATGGAAATCGAGCAGCGGCGAGAGAATTTAAGATTAACCCTTTAAGACCTACCATAGAACCAAGTCCGCCAGAGCTTATATTATATTTTTACATGCTGTGGAGCCATTTTTGGGAGCATTTCAAGTTGCTATACATCAATACAACCATTATAGCCCAAACTTTAATAATATGTCTGCATTAGGTGCATAGTAATTACATAAATTACAAAAAAGTGCAATAAACTACAAAAAAATTGAAAATCGTTTTTGTTTTTTTAACATATATTTCTAGTTAGAGAAATTTAAGAGGCTCATCCCTCAAAATTGTAAATACAAAAAGTTGCACAAACTAGTTTCCCACCACAGGAAATTTATTTTGAGTGTCTTCATAGTTTTATTTTTGAAATACACCAATTTTTATACAATGCAGGAAAAACGAAAATAAATATTATAGTGCAAATTTGCAAAAAAGCAGCATATGCATCAAAATAAACTATTTCCAGCAGTGCAATATGAGTCCTAAGCATCCCAGAAACGACACAGAAATTCATGAAGTCAAACATAACTTTTTAAAACACAAGTATAGGCTCATAAGGCCCCGATTGTAAAAAAACTACATTTCCGCAAAATGACGTCACTTCCGGTTTCGGGCAGGTCATGCGGTCATGTGATAGTTCACGCTGATGGACGTAGGAAGTGTTACAAACAGCTGATCGGATCGGCGAAGCATGTTTCTGGAATATCATGTTTTTGTTGCTGCAAGTGATTTTCATCCAGTTTTTGCAAAGCTATATGTGGAAGGAAACTGTGACCTAGGACATTTAGGACAAGCTGATGGCAGAAATGTGAGTACAACTCCTCCAGTTTCATATGCAAAAAAAATGATTGCGCTAGCTTACGTGGTTGCAGAGCTACCGGGATTTAAAAATAGTTACGCAAAACAGAGCGTGCCCGCTCCGATCGGCTGTAAAGGGTTAACGAATCGATGGTTCGCAAATGGAGGAAGCTGGAAAACAAGCTCCGGCAGGTCAAGAAAACGCAGCTGAGTTTCCGCGGACATAAGGCGAGGTGGCTCGAGTTGGAGGAAAGACTCGAGCGGTGGATCATCGAGCAAAGAACGAGCGGGAGAAGCGTTTCGACGGTCACCATTCGGCTAAAAGCAGTTTCACTAGCTGAAGAGATGAACATTGAACATTTCCGAGGAGGCCCGTCTTGGTGCTTTCGTTTTATGAAACGGTGCCATTTTTCCATCCGGACAGGGACTACGGTAGCGCAGCAACTTCCAGCGGATTATAAGGAAAAGCTGGCCATCTTCTGCTCCTACTGCAGCAAACACATCGCCGACAAACACATCCAGCCCAGCCACATAACAAACATGGACGAGGTCCCGCTCACTTTTGACATCCCGGTGAGTAGGGTTGCCAACTCCCTGAAAAATAAATAAAGGACACCTCGTGGCCAGGGCCGGGCAACCCAGTTCACCCTTCCCAGTGTGGTGAATTTTGTAGCTCTTTTTTTTGTGTGTGAAATTATTTTTTTAACCATTTGACTTGAATTTGATTTAAGCAGATGCATATTCTTTGTGATATGACCATATGGGAAACAAATGATCATTTAGCCATTTATTTTAGCTCAAAATGACAACATTAACACAGTAAAACAGGTCTCTTTCTTAAACAGAAGCCTGTCATGCTTAACTTTTGAGAATATAAGTAAATCTTTCTTTAAAAGAACTCTGTCCTGCTTAACTTAAAATTATATAAATTAATAGAAAGCAATAGAACAAAATCATTCTTGTAACAGTGCACATATAGTGCATTTAGTACAATTGGCTTCAGTTGAGGTATTATTTCAGCTTTTCTAAAGCTAATCAGCTGCTCCTGTTTGTAAACCCGCTTGTTCCCATGATTACGCATCTTAACTCATCATCATTATTAATCTATGCATTACTTTTATGTATTAGTGATCTATTTGTTGTAATCATCTATCCTTGCAGTTGTTTATTACACAAAATAAATTATATTATCACACTTCTGGCCACATAGCGCTGATATTCACTGCACATGCCCATATTAACCTTAACCAGAGGGTTTAAAAAAACAAACCAGTGTTTATACCATATCTGCTTCTGCCGTGGCCTGGTGGACAAAAAAAATGGTTAAGGGTTCCCCGAGCTTTCACGCCCCTCATGTTCTTCATGTGCCCACCACTAGAAGCATGCCTATGGAAAAAGTGCTCTGGCACAGTGCAGTGCGCTTTATAGGTGTTATCGTGCATTTTCCCAGCCCAGTGTTTTCCTTTTCCCATTCCTCCCTGTACTTTCGCAGCCTTTTTTTCTTTCTCTGGGCGAACAAACATTGCTGCTCTAATGCTGGGCTTACACTGTACGATTTTTGGCCCATTTTGAGACGATTTTTGAGTCATGCGACCGATTTGGTGATCGGCCCGATTTTGGCCTTCATCGTGCGTCGTGTAGTATACGTGGGGTAAGGAGAAGCGATTAACACCTCGAGCAGCTCCCGATCATAAATCGCTCGTGAGCCGCTCACACTGCTCACGCGCAAACATGTAAACGTCGGTGAAAAAGACGGTGCAGCTCGGCTGTGCGGCGTGTGATCTGGACACAAGCGATGGAGGCACAACTTGTAGAACTTTGGAAAGCTCATCCGAGCCTTTTCGATGTGGCATCACAAAATTATCACGACCACAACAACTGTGAAAGTAGTTGGATTTACATTGCTGCTCAATCACAGCTGCCTGATCATGTTTTTCATCAGCAATTTAGCAAAGTTGATGGTGGTGGTGTGCGTGTCTGTGTGAGTGAAAGACAGAACAGAGAGGGAGAGCGAGCGACAGATTTTCTGTTATAACCTTCATTTTATGGAGGCACAGTGTGAGCACTCAGGTCGCATCAGAGCATCGGGCGGTATAGTGTGAGACCCTGCATCGTGACCTACCAACTTCTAACCCCTGCGAGTCAATCGTGCAGTTTGAGCAGGAGCTGAATAACGTGACTGAAAAAATCGCACAGTGTCTGCCCAGCTTTAGGTGTACTGTCGTCCGAGACTTGCACCGCAGTGTCGGCGTTTGTTTCCCTGTTGGCCATGCTTGTTGTTGTGGTCATCTGTTGTCTTCCGGTATTTTCTCCGTAAGCGACCTTTCCTCGACCAATGAGCTGAGCGGTAATCTGAATTGTCATACTCGAATTGTCATAAGTGTGCTGTCAGCTCATTGGTCACAAAGCAGGAGAGGGGCTGGGAATTATGTTTTCAAACAAAGCGTTAATTCCATTAAAAGTTATAGACTACTTTTGATTCTCACTGTATTACGGGACAAAGTGCGTCCCTTATTAGCTCAATACGGGACGTGTACTTTTGTTTCTAAATACGGGACGATTCCGTTTTTTAAGGGACGGTTGGCAACCCTACCGGTGAGTCACACTGTGGAGAAGAAGGGGACCAGCACGGTAGCGATACGCACAACGGGGTATGAAAAGTCTTCTTTTACTGTTGTGCTTCGCTGCCATGCTAATGGACAGAAACTGCCGCCTATGGTGATTTTTAAGCGAAAGACTTTGCCTAAAGAGAAGTTTCCAGCAGGAATCATCATTAAGGCAAATGAAAAGGGCTGGATGGATGAGGAAATGATGAAAGACTGGCTGAGGGAAGTGTATGTAAGGAGACCAGGTGGTTTTTTCCATGCATCACCATCGCTCCTGTGTTAACAGTTTGTCTTTAGGAACTTTACTGCTTGTTCAGCTTGTGTTTGATTTCTTCACACAACAAACTGTGTGTGTTTGTATTTCCGGTCTCTCCATTAAAGTCAGTGTGTAATGTTTCCTGGCTAACATCAGCTGTGTGCAGCTTAGTTCAGCACAAATCTGCCGCTCCATAGTTCACGGTAACGGACTCACAGCTGGACCAACGAGGCCAAGTGTGTCCGCCACTCTGAGCTACGTTCGTGTTTGTGTACTTGTAGTTTGTACTTTGAGTTCACTCAGAGCTCACAGAGGACGCAGCGTACGTGATGACGTCACAGCCCTTTACCTCCTTTACTGTCACTGTGATTAATATTTCCTGCTTAGTGGGTGGTTACCTGTTTTTATGTTTCCTGCCAGAGCAAATATACGTTTTCAAAATATGTTTTAAAGCAGATATTTGAAGTTTACACATCCATGTCTTCCCCTAAAAACTTTATTTAGTAACAGAGAAACAGAATTATTTAAAAACTTTACTCTACGAGTTTACATGTAGTGGACTGATAGCAGAGCAGCTGATGGCAGCTTCCTCTGCCTCACACTGCTGTCTGACTGCATCCAGCTGACACTGAGATGAAGCAGGAAAGAAGCAGCTGATAATTGGACAGCACACATGATGAAAGGAGGATTTCAGCTGATGTGCACATGAATGATTTGTGTTTCCTCTGCAGGTAGAAAGTGTGTGTGAGCTGATGTGAATTCTTTGGGCGAATTCTGAGCTTTTTGTGGATACGTGTCCATATTTGCATAAAAGACCTGAGAGCTGGAGGGTTAAACGGCAGTTCACCCCCTTTGTACTGGGGGCGCTGGGGCTCAAGAGGTAAAAGGAGACATTATGGCTCAATAAAAGCTCTGAGAACAAAACCTGAACTCAAACTGCTCAAACTCAAAATACTCTAAATAAGTAAATACATTGGACATGTGATGAGATTCATGTTCTCTCTCATGTTTTACAGTTGAAAGATGGAAAAATCTGTTGAGGAGCAGTTGTTGAACAGGCTGGAAGATTTGGGAGAAGAGGAGCTGAAACTCTTCCACTGGTACCTGGAAAAAGGACCCGGAGGTGATTTCACAACCATCAAAAAGAGCCGACTGGAGAACGCAAGGAAGGATGGACGTCATGGAACAGTGGATCTTATGGTGGAGACATACACTACTCACCATGTAATGGAGGTGGCGGAGTTGATTTTAAAGAAGATGAATGAAGGTCAGTCAGAGAAAAAAGACATGAAACACTCAGTGCAGTATCAGGACAACACTGTCACAGTTTATGGATGGAAAACTGAGGCTGTTTTAGTCTGAACTTTCAATTGTGTGTCTTTTCTCTTCTAAATTTGTTTGAGTACAAATATTATATTTAGACATCTTGATGCATGCTCAATCATGCAGGTAAGTAAATCTCCAAAAGTTGATTTGTTTTTTCATCTGAATGTAGCGTTTTCAGTGGGAGAAACGTTTCGTACATGTCACCATCTTACATGCTGTGATTGCAGCCATTCCCCAAATCTGTCAATGGGACTCGTGGCCATCAGTGGTTGTTAATCAGTGGTCATGAGATTTTGCTTAATTACAATGAAGAAACTGACCTCCCAGCCCATTGTTCCTTCAGTGGGCTGGTTTCAGTCAATATCCAAATGTACTGTTTATAAGATTGAAACCTGCAGTCAGCTGAGACTGAAGAAGTCACCTGGGTGAGTGACGACACGTTTCTCCCAGAAAACACTACGTCCAGATGAACAGAATCAACTTTTGGAGATTATATTTAGAGTATTTTGAAGCCATGCAATGCCATGTATTCATTGTTAAACAAACTGTTCCTTATTCATGGTGCACTTTACTCCAACAGGGAAACCCTCAGGCCAGGCATCTTCATCCTGTTTATCACAAGGTAATAATTCCTTAGTTTGTCTCAGGAGCCATTGGTAAGGTAGAAACACACGAAGCCTGCATTGACCAATAGGAACTCAGGTTGTTTCCATGTGGTATCTCTGTATCCTCAGCTCTGCAGTGTAACTAAGCTCTGAGCCCCAGTTAATGAACAGTTGCCCATAAGTATAACAGCAGTTACCTACCTACTATCTTTAATTATAATACACTTTAAAACAGCCATAGGTGACACAAAGTGCTGTACATTGATACTAAATAATAACAATACATGTGATATAAAAAAACAATAAAAAAGGTCAAATAACTAAAACAGACCGAGTCTCACTGGGTCAAAAAGAATAAAATGGGTTTTAAGATGTGTTTTTGAAGTAGACAGTGAAGGGGGCTCTCTAACATGTAACAGCAAGTTAGTCCATAACTTATGAACAATGATAGAGAAGGATATCTGAGTGAGCTGGTCAGCTGACTGATGAGGTGTGTAGGCGTGGAGAAGGTAAGGCAGGGCAAGACTGTGAAAAATGTAAAACTAAACACAACAATTTTAAAATGAACTCTAAAATATACAGGCTGCCAGTGGAGCGAGGCTAAGACAGGGGTAACATGCTCTCTTTTATAGGTTCTTCATGCAGCGGTGTTTTGAACCAGCTGAGCATGCGAGAGTAATGACTGACTCCCACATAAAGTCAATCACAGTAGTCCAGATGGGATGAAATAAAAGTATGGATCACTGTTTCAAAGTGCTGCCTAGAAACCACATGTTGTATTGTGTGTGTGGTTGTGTGTGTGACAAATAAAAATGTTGAATTTGAAAGAAAACATTTCACTGCTGTCAGTTGCCTAAAATAAAAAACGCTATACTTTGAAAAACTAGACAACAATTATAATTTACTTTCCAGTTTAAAATCACTGTCCAAATTAAACCCAAGGTTGGTAATAATTAGGGGTGGGTTTTTATAATCGATTTATCGATTAAAATCGATTCTGGCTTGGATGACGTGAAATCGATTCATTAAAATCCTGAATCGATTTTTTAATCTAAATTTATTTTGCCCGAAACGCCAGAATCTCAGGTGAAACCTCACAAAATTTCAACAACCATCAAACAGCCAAGACAGTAAATGAGAGCAGGAACACGGATTCTGCACAAAGACGTAAACACACAGCGCGGACCAGAATCAGTGAGATGTCGCCTTTCTCACCTGATGGCACGGACACGGTCGGGGCTGAAAGCCGACAGCTCGCTGATTCTGGTGTGTCGGCGGGTCCGTGCTTTGTGTTCACATCCTTTTTGTGCTGATTCTAAAGCTGTTAGTTTGATCTCTCTCCAAACAATACTGACCGAACCAGCAGCAACATAAACATCATTATATCAGTAAGGAAGCTGACTAAATATTAACTGATAATTTATGGCAAAGGGGTGGGATTAAATAAGTGTTTACTTCTTCCCACTCCCTTTCAACATGTAAATTAATCAGAACGTTTTTTGTATGTATTTTGTATAGTATTTTTTTCTCTCTTATTTTCATTTCTAAATGTACCTGTATATTGTTCACATGTTGAAATAAATTACCAATCAATCAATCAATCAATCAATCAATCAATCAATCAATCATCATGAATTCCCTCTGACTTTTACTGTTTTGCTTCCACCACAATAAAATCACACTTCATGCACAGCTCTCTCTCTCTCTCTCTCTCTCTGTACTTCAAGAACAGTTTCCCGTCTAAAAATCTGTTTTCTGCATTATTCGCTTGCTTGTTACGCACAAGTCTACCATTGTTTACAGCCTGTCTGCTGCTGTTTTTTTTTCCTTTTACATTCTTCCGAAAAGAAAACCTAATTTCTGCCGTTCAATACTGAACAAATTTAAACTTTTTAAAATTATGCAAAACGCTCAGCCGTGTCTCTAATAAAACCGCTGTAACATCAGAGGTAACGTTCATATGTTGATTAATGGTTTTCTTTCGTTTTTTTTTTTGTTTTGTTTTTTTTGTCCCGTTTGGATCTATAGCCATCAGAATTGTTGTCTTGAGGCCAAGAAAGATGCCAAGCGGATTTATTTTACCAAGTGGATCATCATGGCCTTGCCATATTGGTCCATTTGATTGACCTTTATTATAATTGTGAATTTATTTTATTTTCAGTTGCTACAAACGGGACAGACATGACTGTGGGATAGGACAGGGAGAAAGAATGAAAGAAAGAGAGGGAGAGAAAGAAAGAAAACCAAAGGGGAGAAGAGATGGTGAGAAGGGGGGAAGAGAGAAAAAAAACAAAAAAAAAAAAAAAAACTCCTGGGTCACCTGTATGGAGAAAAAAAAACAGAGGAGAAAGCAAACAACAAAGAGCAACATAATAACAAAAAAAAGCACCATCACAATAAACTAGCTAGCAGTAGATATCAATAGTTACTAAATAATAAACGATATTGTGCAGCACGCAAGATTTTCTTTCATTTTTGATGTACTGCAGAATATAAAATCCCAGGCCTGGAAAATCACCTTCATGTTTTATCTTCAGCTACTTTGACACAAAGGCATCTGTTGTGATGCTCACACCTTTGATAAAGTCTTGCATGTGTCAGCTTCCTTTTTATAGATACAAAAATATGTAAATGTACTGATTTCTGACTGTCAAAATTTCCCAGATTCAAATCGAATTGAATTGTTTTCTTTCTTTTGTTTTTGCTAATTAGTTGATTTATTCTTGCCTCAGAGGATGTTTTGCTAAAATAAAAAATAAACAGGCCTTTGATGTCTACAAACTGGTTAGATATACAGAAAAACATTACTTTAACACCCATGTACTTAGTTAAAATTTCTCATGAAGTAACTTAAACATCTGACAGGATGTGATGGTGAATTATTAATAAATACAAAAAAGGCTTCAGTTACACATGATGGTGAAGAAAAAGACAGACACACAAAAAACAAACCATGCAACAGCTTAATAATACTGTGATGGATCTGTTATTATGTTTTTGTTTGTTTTTCTAGAGTCATATCAAAAGTGTGAGCCTAAACTCGATTCAAAACAAATGAAAAAGTTCAACTATAATAATTCAAGCAAGGAGTCATTTGTGAAGATCACAGCAAACATCCTGAAGAGAATGAAGCTGAATAAGCAGGCTGATCGTCTACTGAGCAGTAAGAAGATATCTATAAATATATCAGCTAATGGAAAAACTAAAATTTCATAATGTTGCAAGAACTTGACCTGATTCTTCACAAGCACTTAATTTGGGCAGGAAAGAAATGGTCATGTACCCTTGATAAGTACTTAAATTCAATATATATATTTTTCTTTATTTCTAAAGGAACTCCCAGTGGACGTTGTCAGCGTAACCTTAAATCCACCCTGAAGAAGAAGTTCCAGTGTGTGTTTGAGGGCATCGCTAAAGCAGGAAACCCAACCCTCCTGAATCAGATCTACACAGAGCTCTACATCACAGAGGGAGGGACTGCAGAGGTCAATGATGAACATGAGGTCAGACAGATTGAAACAGCATCCAGGAAACCAGACAGACCAGAAACAACAATCAGACAAGAAGACATCTTTAAAGCCTCACCTGGAAGAGATGAACCAATCAGAACAGTGCTGACAAAGGGAGTGGCTGGCAATGGGAAAACAGTCTTAACACAGAAATACAGCCTGGACTGGGCTGAAGACAAAGCCAACCAGGACATCCAGTTCATATTTCCATTCACTTTCAGAGAGCTGAATGTGCTGAAAGAGGAAAAGTTCAGCTTGGTGGGACTTGTTCATCGCTTCTTTACTGAAACCAAAGGAGCAGGAATCTGCAGCTTTGAAGACTTCCAGGTTGTGTTCATCTTTGATGGTCTGGATGAGTGTCGACTTCCTCTGGACTTCCACAAAACTACAATCCTAACTGACCCTTGAAAGTCTACCTCAGTGGATGTGCTGCTGATAAACCTCATCAGGGGGAAACTGCTTCCCTCTGCTCGCCTCTGGATAACCACACGACCTGCAGCAGCCAATCAGATCCCTCCTGACTGTGTTGGCATGGTGACAGAGGTCAGAGGGTTCACTGACCCACAGAAGGAGGAGTACTTCAGGAAGAGATTCAGAGATGAGGAGCAGGCCAGCAGGATCATCTCCCACATCAAGACATCACGAAGCCTCCACATCATGTGTCACATCCCAGTCTTCTGCTGGATCACTGCTACAGTTCTGGAGGATGTGCTGGAAACCAGAGAGGGAGGAGAGCTGCCCAAGACCCTGACTGAGATGTACATCCACTTCCTGGTGGTTCAGGCCAAAGTGAAGATGGTCAAGTATGATGGAGGAGCTGAGACAGATCCACACTGGAGTCCAGAGAGCAGGAAGATGATGGAGTCTCTGGGAAAACTGGCTTTTGATCAGCTGCAGAAAGGAAACCTGATCTTCTATGAATCAGACCTGTCAGAGTGTGACATCGATATCAGAGCAGCCTCAGTGTACTCAGGAGTGTTCACACAGATCTTTAAAGAGGAGAGAGGACTGTACCAGGACAAGGTGTTCTGCTTCATCCATCTGAGTGTTCAGGAGTTTCTGGCTGCTCTTCATGTCCATCTGACCTTCATCAACTCTGGACTCAATCTGCTGGAAGAACAACAACAAACCTCCCAGAAGTCTGAAACAGGAGAATCTGCAGAGAAACACTTCTACCAGAGTGCTGTGAACAAGGCCTTACAGAGTCCAAATGGACACCTGGACTTGTTCCTCCGCTTCCTTCTGGGTCTTTCCCTGCAGACCAATCAGACTCTCTTACGAGGTCTGATGACACAGACAGGAAGTAACTCACAGACCAATCAGGAAACAGTCCAGTACATCAAGGTGGAGCTCAGTGAGAATCTGTCTGCAGAGAAAAGCATCAATCTGATCCACTGTCTGAATGAACTGAATGATCGTTCTCTAGTGGAGGAGATCCAACAATACAGGGCTTCAGGAAGTCTCTCCACAGGTAAACTGTCTCCTGCTCAGTGCTCAGCTCTGACCTTCATCTTACTGTCATCAGAAGAAGATCTGGATGAGTTTGACTTCAAGAAATACTCTGCTTCAGAGGAGGCTCTTCTGAGAATGCTGCCAGTGGTCAAAGCCTCCAACAAAGCTCTGTAAGTAAACATGTTGTCATCGCTTCATTGTTAAAATCATGGGAAATAAATCAGAAATGCTGAGTTCAAAGAGCACTGTAACATTTTTTTTTAAATAGTGAATTAAATGATCATCAGTCACTCAGTAAATATATGGTAGTTTTAATGTTTAACTCCAGCATTTCTAAAACACACTTTGTTCTGTAACTCTTATCAAAGGACAATCCAGACCCAGCCTATAAGAGCTCTGATGCTTCAGCCCCTCTGACAGGTTTATTATCCTCAGCTTGTTCACTTGTCTCCAACTCCAGGAGTTTGGTTGTTTTATTCTAATGCACAAACTTCAGCTACCAGACTTCACCTACATCTTTTTCTGATGTTCGTAATTTAAGTTCAAGTTTGTATCTCACTTTCAGTGCACACTCTCACTTTTTAAATATAAATCTCTGCTGTGATGTCATGTTTTCATCCTGTATGGAGGGAGAAACTCGGTCTTCATTACTGAAATTGCCTCTAAGGTCGTGTTTATTGTCAGTAACCATATGTGTAACTGTAAGGCTTCCATAACCAGTGTTCCCACAGAATTACTCTCTACGGTTTCCTCCCACTGTCCACAGACATGCAGTTAGGTTACCTGGTGATCTAAACTTCATGCAGGTGTGAGTGAGAGTGGTTGTCTGTCCCTCTGTGGTCTTAGTGGAAGAGACTGGATGGGTTTCTGCTTTATCATTGATATATCCTGACAGCAAACATTCTCCATGAAGTTTGCATTTTCAATTCAATTCAATTTTATTAAAATCTCTGTACTTTTAGGTGACAGAAGGAGACATGTGGCCTGGTCAAAACACAGAGAGGTGCACTCTAAAAGATCTTTAAACATAGTAAACATACCTTGTGTGCCACAGACTGCTCCCAAACACGAGGGGACAAGTAATGCCCTCTAAAACACTTAAGTTGGCTTTATTAAACGTTAGATCTTTAGCTGGGAAAACATTTTTAATTAATGATTTAATCACTGAGCACAGCCTTGATTTTATGTTTTTAACTGAAACTTGGTTGGACCAAAGTAACAGTGGAGCTGTTCTCATCGAGACGACCCCTCCTAACTACAGTTTTATCAGTGAGGCCAGGGCTAGCAGGAGAGGAGGAGGGGTTGCTGTCTTATTTAATGAATCATTTCAATGTAAGCAGCTATCTCCTGGAAGTTTTCAGTCTTTTGAATATGTGGCTTTACAGCTGAAGGCCCCATCCAAAGTTGCGTTTCTTAATGTTTACAGGCCTCCCAAATACTGCACAGACTTTTTTAATGACCTCAGTGAACTGCTGTCTGTGATCTGTGTTGATTTTGACTGTGTAATTATTGTTGGGGATTTTAACATCCATGTGGACAACCCTCAGGACAAAGGGACTAAAGACCTGAGTAACACTCTGGGCAACTTTGGGCTGACTCAGCATGTAAAAGAGGCCACACATAATAGAGGACACACTCTTGACCTACTGATCTCCAAGGGCCTGAGCATTTCAAAGGTTACTGTGTCTGATGTGGGCGTGTCTGATCATTACTGTGTTTTCTTTGAAAGTAAAATCTCAGCCCACACAAATATATCAACAGCAGTGATCACAAAACGGTGTATAACTGAACACAGTAGTGCAATTTTTAAGCAGGTCTTCCCATTAACACCTGACCTGTCCAGAGGGTCAGTCAATGAGCTCGTCAATAGCTTCAATGCTAACATGTTAAATGTATGGACACTATTGCTCCATTAAGGTGAAGGTTATCTCTGGAAGGAAAAAGTCTCCATGGAGAAACTCCACACTGGTGAAAAATGAAAAAAAGAGAGTGTAGGAAAGCTGAGCAGGTTCACTATGACATCTATAAAGAGAAACTTCACAATTATAATTTACAACTGAGGAGTGCAAGGAGGTCCTACTTCTCTGACATCATCACTAAAAAAAGCCATAATGCTCGGTCTTATTTTTTACAGTTGACAAGCTAACAAACCCTCCTGTGTCAGTGGCAGCTGAACTTCATTCGCCCATGGCCTGCAATGACTTTGCCAAATTCTTCACAGAAAAAAATCCAAAAAATTAGACAAGCAATTGGTACATCAACAGCAGATCCAGGATATGTACTGTGTCCACCAAAAAACTGTTTAAACACCATGAAACAGTTTTCACCCGATTAACAGCAAAGACCTGGAGGACATCTTAGGTCAACTGAACTCCTCCTGCTGTTTAGATGTCCTGCCAACAAGTTTTTTCAAAAAGGTCTCAAAGACTTTAGAGTCAGACCTGTTACAGATCGTCAACTTTTCTTTATTATCAGGTGTGTTTCCAGAATCACTAAAACTGCTGTAATCAAACCTATACTGAAAAAGGACAATCTTGACAAGACACAATGAACAACTACAGGGCAATCTCAAATCTCCCATTTTTAAGTAAGATCATTGAAAAAAGCAGTTTCTCAACAGCTCAGTTACTTCTTAAAACAGAATAACTGCTACGATGCCTTCCAGTCAGGTTTTAGACAGAACCACAGCACTGAAACCGCGGAACGTGCTCAGCGTCACCAATATTATACAGAAAGCTCCCGTTTGCAAAAAAACGAAGTGCAATACAAATAATATGTAATGAACTGAGAGCATGTCCGCGATGTGTCACATGCGTAATATATGGCCTGAGGATGTTATTCAAATAACTTATAGATTGTGCTGAAAAACGGTAACGTTCACACAGGAAATCATCAGGAAATGATAAAATGTCCAAACGCGATCTGATCACTCTCTCCCGGCGGAGAGCTCTGCGGAGAATTTGGGCTTCACGATCTACTGGCTCTTCAAGGAAGGGACACGCCATGTCCGACACTTCCTACTGTCAGGTTTCCGACAAAGGGGCGGAGACAGTCAGGGTTAGTTGTAGTAAACCTGCTAGGGGGCAGGTTAGCTTCACGGCGTGTGTCGTCATAGTGACTCACTCAGGCTTCAGCTGAACTCGCTTTGTGAAACCGAAAACCCAGAGTTTTCGTTAACTCAGGGTGTACTTACTCAGTTTTTCCACTAAACCGGCTTCCTGAAACAGGGCCCTGATGATCCACCAGGACAAACTCAGCAGTGTGTGAGGAAGAGGAGGAGGAAGAGCCAGCAGCAGCTGACAGATGGAGAGAATAGACAGACTGTTCCCTGTTTGTGAAGGACTGCTAGGAAAGTTTAACATAACTGTCTGTGCTGAATCCGTCTTATTAGGTAATGTTCAAATAATGTGATCATCCCAGTGTTTCCAGTGTGGGAGAAAGTACTCAGGGCCTTCAAGTTACACACTATGAAAGGCAGCAACAAGTTTAATGTTCAGAAACCTCAAGTCTGTATCAGCAGCAGGATGGAGCTAAAAATAAATGTTGGTTTCAGTTCTATGAAGCTTTGAGTCTGTGAAGGTTCTCAGTCATCCAGGTCATCGTAGTCAAAGGAGCTTGCAAAGAAAAGCATCTGGACTTCTTTAAGTTACTTGAAGACGTTTCACCTCTCATCCGAGAAGCTTCTTCAGTTCTCTCTCTTCACTTGCATACCCACCACGGAGGCCGTGGAGACCGTCAGAAAACGACTACAAGAAGACAGCTCCTTGGAGGACAGGACCAACTTCACACCCGATCAGATTTGCACCCTGTTAGACCTCTGCCTCACCACTACATATTTCAAATACAACGAAGGCTTTTACAGACAAAAACATGGCTGTGCCATGGGCTCCCCCGTGTCACCTATTGTAGCCAACCTTTACATGGAGGAAGTGGAAAAGAAGGCTCTTGGCTCTTTCAAAGGAAGAGTACCCAGCCATTGGTACAGATATGTGGACAACACCTGGGTCAAAATCAAGACACAAGAAGTGGAATCCTTCACTGCGCACATCAACGCTGTGGATAAAAACATCAAGTTCAGCAGGGAAGACACAAAGGACAACTGTTTGCCTTTCCTGGACTGCGCTGTGCACATTGAAGAGAACGGCAACCTCAACATCGAAGTTTACCGGAAGCCCACACACACAGACCAGTACCTCCTCTTTGACTCCCATCACCCTCTGGAACACAAACTTGGAGTAATTCGGACCCTACACCACCGGGCAGAACATGTTCCCTCAAAGCCTGAAGGACAAAAGAAGGAACACACACGTAAAGGAAGCACTATCCTAAATGGGCGTTCTTAAAGTCAGCAAAGAGGCACAGAAAAGAAGACCAGACACCAGCGAGGGAGGATAAGAAGAACAGACGCAACAACATTGTCATCCCCTATGTATCCGGTGTATCAGAGAAACTCAGGAGAGTTTTCTCCAAGCATGACATCCCGGTGCATTTCAGACCCAGCAACACACTCAGACAGAAACTGGTTCACCCGAAAGATAAAACACCAAAACACAGACTTAACAATGTGGTGTATGCTGTACAGTGCAGCGAGGAATGCCCAGACCTCTACATTGGAGAGACCAAACAGCCACTTCACAAGCGCATGGCACAACACAGAAGAGCCACCTCCACAGGACAAGACTCAGCAGTCCATCTGCATCTTAAGGATAAAGGTCACTCTTTCGAGGATGCCAATGTTCACATTTTGGACAGAGAGGACAGATGGTTTGAAAGAGCAGTGAAAGAAGCCATCTATGTCCACTGTGAGCGACCATCTTTGAACAGAGGCGGGGGTTTACGACACCAACTCTCTGCCATCTATAATCCAGTTTTGAGATGCCTTCCCAGACGCCTTAACGCCCACTCACATCCTGGGCCATCTGACCTCAGGAATTCGCATGATAAGGTGGGGCCAGGTTTCACAATGAACTCACCCGAAACTCTGGCTGATTGGGGCCCACACCCAGTTTCACACCTTGGCTCAGGCGATTAGAGGATCATCAGCGGGTCCTTTTGTCCCTCTGTGGGGGGTCACTCCCACTAGGTTTATATCTGGGACTCTCCACCATTTGACCTTAGAACTGAAGAAGCTTCTCGGATGAGAGGTGAAACATCTTCAAGTAACTTAAAGAAGTCCAGACGCTTTTCTTTGCAAGCTCCTTTGACTATGAAGCTTTGAGTATTTTGGATCAGTAGCTGCTGTGTTTGTTGCATCATATTGCTGTAACTGTTTATATGCTTTATATATTCTGAGCTAAGTTGATCTATAGTGTTACATCATATTCTATAAGGATGTTATGTGTTTGTAGACTTTCTGCCCAGTTTGACCCATTTAGCAGACGTCAGCCTGTTTAAGGCTCTGATATCTATTCTGTGTGACTTACAGCAGTTATGACATGGTCTGATTTTCTCACCCAATAAAGGAATATTTCATTTATCAGTCTACTCTTCATTCTATCAGACACAGTTATCACAGCTCCTACATTTGCTTTTTACACATATATGTAAGCATTGAGCCAAATTTAGTAATGCCAACAATATAATAACTATAATATTGGCCATATTATATTTACATTACCACAGTGAGATGACTTTAGTCTCATGAACAACATCAGCTAATTGTTATTTACAGCTAATCTTAAACGACTGTTCAGCACAGAAATGAAGCCCAACAATCATGTTTCACAGTCCTGTGGTCTCAGCCTCAGATACTCATCAAATCACACAGAGCTCATGTAGAAACAAATGAACTAAATATGTTCTCCTTCATTTCTGTCAAACACAGCTCTATGAAACGTTTCCAGCTGTTAGTACATAAACACATAAACAACAGCTGCTTGTTTCAGTGAAAATACATTGATGGCTTTTTAATAAAGTTGTGCAGCTGTAAAGTATTTTGTCTGGTGTCAATTCTATCGTCAGCTACATCGTTATGGCAAATGTTCAGATGTATATGGTGATAAATATCTTTGGTCATATGGTCCTGCTCTGTCTGTCACCTTCTGTGTTGAGCTCATTGTTTCCTCTGTAGTGGCTGAGCTGAATCCAAGTAGCTGAAAATGTTCCTCTGCTGCTCCGTCAGACTCTCCTCCTCCTGCTGATCAGCTGGGACACAAAACAGATCTTTGTTAGGCTCCACACTGCACTGAAGAGTCAAAGTGTCTCATATGTTCATCTGACAAGTAAAAGAACACATTTTTGTTTCCCGAGGTGGGCAACTTGTTGGAAACAAACACAAAAGGTTTGAGCACTGATACCTGCCATTGCTGGCATTGAAAGATGCAACGCCAGCAATGTGGATTGGTTTGAGTCTTGACAATCCACATTGCTGGCATCTTTCAATATGTTGAATACACCAGTGTAAGTGCAGCCACTCAGACTCAATGTGTTCATAGAAACAGGTGCACATGTGTCACGAGTTCATCCAGCATTAGCTATGGCACTTGGCCACAGGGGGCAGCAGTGGACTGACCTGCATTTGAGACTGCTCCAGCTGCTCTGTGACAGTCAGTAGATCTGCTACAAATTGCAGATCATATGCAAGTTTTGGAAATGACATTATAAATATTCCTAACTTAGCCACGGCAGCCATGTTGATGTATTACCTATATTGGCTGAAAATGTTCATTTGCAGAGAAAAGACACAGGCAGACTGTGCTTACAGGACAACAACAACAA